>NW_007361040.1:188764-417170 GCF_000149035.1 Colletotrichum graminicola M1.001
TCCTTAGAGATATATTATCTTAGACAGGGGTACGATATAATATAGTATTTACTTTAGGATTTCTCTAGTAATAATATATCTTCTAGAACTAGTGTCTAGGCACGCTTTATAGCTTAAGTCGTTTAGGTTTCTTATAAGGCTAATTAGGATTCTTATATAAGTAAAATAGCTAGAGACTTAATAAGAATTATATTTTACCTATAAGAGACTTTATAATTAGGCTATATCTAGAGGTATTTTTAATTATTTTTAATATAAGGAACTATAGTTAGATTACTAATTACGTTTTCTAAATAATAGCTAAAAGTAATCTAGATAAGCAGCTAATAAGAAGTATTAGTTTAGGTAGTCTTTAAGATCTTACTATTTTTTATTTAGTTATAGGTTAGAGATAAAATTAATAAATTCTCCTAATAGTAAATTTAATAATAATATAAATTATAGAGCTTCCTTTAAATTACTAAAGCTATTATTTACTAAGTAAAAGGTGTCTATAACTATATATTTATCTTCTTATAGCTAAAAATATTACTTAAAGTTAATATCTTTATAGTTATTAAACGCTAAAACGTCTATATACTTTTAGGTATTATTACTAGAATTCTTAAGGATATATTAGTAAACTAGTTATAAATTTCTAAAGTCTTAAGAAGGTTTTCCCTATAGGTTCCTTATTTTATATAGAGGGTATAAAATAAGCTTTTATCCCTTTTTTTCCTTAAAAAGGCTAGCGTTTTCTATAGTGTTTATAGTATTCTTTTATAGGAAATAAGTAAGTAGTTTCTAGTAACGCTTTATTTACTTATTCTATTACTAGCTAGGAAGTAACTTAGATCTAGTTACCTTATAAGTAAGTGTTAGCTTATCTTTAGTTTTTTAAGGTTTAGATATTATAAGATACTTTTATTTACTATAAAGAATATTTTTTCTCTAGCCTTTTTAGTAAGATATAAGATTTTCTAGCTATCTTATATAGCTAGTATAAGCTATTAGTTAGGTATATCTAGCTATAAGATTTAGATTTATCTTATTATAAACTAAAGTAAGATACTAGGATTTTAGTTTTTTTACTATATAAGCTAGTTACTTAACTTATATAGTAAAATAATAAATATCTACTTAGTTTTTTATATCCTCTAATATATACTTAATTTAATATAGCCTTTACTTAGTAACTTTATATAGTAGCTTAAATTATTAGGTAAGAAGCTCCTTTTAATAGTCTAGTCTAAGCTATAGGTCTTAAAGCTTAGCCTAGTCTTCTAGTTCTAAGTCTCCTAAGTACTACTTATTTATAAGTCTTTTTAGGTAAAGATAAAGATTTATTAGTATAGCTATAGTGTAGTCTTTAGATATTATAGCGTAACACTAAAAGGAGTCTATAAATTAGTAGACGTCTAGCTAGATAGTCTTAGTTCCTATAGTCTTACTATTATTAATAGCGTCCTAGGTTACTAGTAGATTAAACTATTTAAACTAAGAAATATAACTATATAAAAAAGTACGTAAGTTACCTATTTTGTTACTATAATTAAATAGTTATATACTTATAAGGGTAATTAATATCTAACTTACCTCCTTAAGGGCTTATAAAGCTTATAGGCCTTAGATATATTATGTAAGGTAGAAACCTTAGATTCCTAAGTAAAGACCCTCTATTATATGTGTTATAACTATGTATTAAACTTAGTTAATTAAGATTAACTAGAAGCTAGGCTTATAACTAATAAGAAATAACAGGTAGATTAGTAGGTTAACTAGATAGATAGGGAAATAGATAGGTAGAAAGATAGGTGTAGTTTTATTATGCTTTAGAAGGCCTAGAGAGCTAGAATCCCTTTAAGGGGATCTTCTCTCTATATATAATTAACTAACTTTTATATTTCTAGTAATATATATATTAACCTTTATATTATATTATACTTATTATACTATTATATAGATTTAAAACCTTATATTATTACAGCTTGTTTTAAGCTAGTTACAGCCTGTTATACTACTTGTTACAGCTTGTTATAGCATAATACGGTCTGTTTAATATCTAGTTTTATTTAAGTAGATATTTCTATTTTTAGTACCCTAGAGTAAATCTAGTTACTATTTATATATATTTACTTTTTATACTTCTTAGAGATAGAGTACTAGAGAGTAAATCTCTATAGGTCTATATCTAGAAGTAAAGGTTATATTAGATATCTTATATATATATATATATATATAGTAGTGTTACTTTAAGGTTATAAATAAGGTTAAATTTAAGGTTAAATTTAAGGTTATAATTATATAAGCTTTTATATCTAAGTTTTAATGTCTTCTGTTCTAAAACAGAAGGTAGGTGTAACTAAGTAATTCTAAAATTCTCTATATTAGTCTAGTTATTTATTATAAAAAGGGCTAGTTCCTTAGTCTGCTTAGCTAGATTACTAGAATTTTACTACTCTTCCTCTTCCCCTCTAATTATAGCTATCTTAAGCCTTTTAGTTATACATATAATAAGCCTATTTATCTATATCTTCTTTTAAAAACAAGAGAGAAGGTTTCTATAAAGGCCTAGTAGTAGTCCCTTTATTATTTTTACTTTTGTCTTAGTAATACTTAGGCGTTTTACTAAGTAGGGCTTCCTAAAGCTTCCTTTTACCCTTATAATTATATTTATTATACTTAAATATTCTACCTTATAAGACCTTAGTTTAAGTATCCTTATTATCTTTATTTAATTTATCTTCCTTAGAGTTTATAGTCCTAATTACTATCTTAGGAGGTAGGGAATTATTTATATCCTTAGGATTATTTAAGTTAACTTTAGTATAGTATATCTCTTCTTAAGAGGAAGAGGTAGCCTTTTCTAGCTAATTACTAAAAGAAGAGGCCTTACCTCTAGGTAGTAATAATACTACTAAAGTATTTTCTATTTTACGTTAGGTAAATAAGGTAATAGCTTTAGTATACTTATAATCTTTAGCTAGCTAGGTTTTTATAGCCTATTAATAGCGTCCTTTATATTATATCTAGGTAGTAAGGTATAACTTAGATCTTTTTAAGAAGTTATACTAAGCCTATAGTAACTAATAAGTAACTTTTAAGAGAGTATATATATAGGCGCTTAAATAGTCTTTAAAATAATCTAGGTTATATAAATAAGCTAAGGTTAATTAAGCTACTCTCTTAAGATCTCTTAGATATAGAAGGCTAGCTATTAGTATAGGTTACTAACTAATTACTAGTAATTTTATTTAGGAAAACGTATTTCCTAAAGAGTTCCTAGTTATAGCTAGAAAATACTCTTAAGAAGAAAGTAAACTAGTGTCTGTTTTTTTTTATTATACTTATATATAATATATATTATATAAAAGTGTTCTTAATAAGTACTATATATAAGAGCTAAAGAGGGTCTAAATAATTATCTAACTAGGTCCTTTTTTACTTACCTAAAGGTTTATTCCTTAAATAAAAAAAATAGTTATACTACTATTTATTATACTTTAGTATAAGAAAATAAGATATAATATTTAATAATCCTTTTTAACTATATTATAAATATTTTTTTACTTAAATAGTAAAGTATATCTCTATAATTCCCTAGTGTAATAGCTATAAAGCTGCTATTACGTTCTCTATTATTTTATAAAGTATTATTAATCCTTTCTTTATAGATTATATAAGTATTACCTAGAGACTTCCTAGGAAATATACTGCTACTTAGCAGTAAAACCCTAGATAATTCCTAGTGGCTATTATAGTAATTCTCTAGGAATTCTCTATTATGTTCCTGTCTGTTACGTAACACCTATATAACTTTATAAGAAAAAACAAGGAGGGTAATAATAGGCTTAATAAGCAGTAGTTATTATTATTAGTAGAGGCGTATAAGCAGGTAGATATTATTATTAGTAGTAAGAGCTCTATTAAAATTTACTATAATATTATAGTAGTAGTATAAGAAAATTAGGTAATATATTTAGCAGATAATTAACTATTTAATAATACTAACTTCTTAAAGAAACTCCTTTTTACTATTACCTAACTTTATTACTAACTAAGTAATAGCTATATAAAGCGATTTTATAAAAAATAATATAACTTTTATAGTAACTTAACTATCTAACTTATTATTAAAGAGTTATTAATAGTTATTAATTACCCTAGTTATATTATTAGATTTAGGCTCTTATAGCGTTAGGCCTCTTGTTATAAGAGCTCTAACTGTCACAGGGTGACAATCCCCAATTGATTGGCGATTGGCCATATAAGTGGTGTTGACAGCAGTGCTCAGTGAGGACCACTTGAGCATTGGTGGATCTTTTGGCGTTCTGGCTCAATTGGGTAGAGCCAGGCGTTGGAAGGTCTATTAGCAGGCGCGTCACTGTCAGCGCCCTGTTACACTAACGGCCTTACTTAAACTACTAAGACCTTACTTAATATTATTACCTAAGGATATAAAGGTATTATGCCTTTTTTTTTCTCCCCTTATTATCTTTTGTTATAGCAGTTATAGTAAGTTAGCTACTAATTTAGATATTATTAGTAATAAAGAAAAAGGATTTATATTAGGGTTATACTCTTCCCTCCTCCTCCTCCTGTTATTATTAACTACTAACTATTTATCTTTAGTATCTTCCTCTTCTTTATTTACCTCCTGCTAACTATTTACCTTATAAGCCTTTATAATATACTGCCTAGTTACTACCTCCTCTAGCTATAAGTTACTTATTTTGTCTATAAATAGGAAGCCCCTTATATAAATTAATTTAAGGTTAGGAAAGCGCCTTTTAAAGGCCTTCTAGCTTTTATTTAATATAGTAATAATACTACTATTATTATTATACCCTACCCCTAAGCAAATAAAGGTCTTAACTTTTTAAAAGGCGCCTAGGAGGTGCTAGTATTTTATATATAAGGTAGGTAGTAATAAGTATAGGTTAACTTTATTTATCTTAAGTAGGATATTTACTATTACTTACCTTATAACTAGCCCTCTTATACCTACTAATACCCTTTTATTAACCTGCTGCTAGTAGAGCTAGAGAAAAAGCAGTATATTACTATAGTCCTATACTACTCTTAAGGGGGTATAATACTTTTACTTTCTTATTAGTAGTAGTAATAATAGTAGTAGTAATACTAGTAGTAGTAGCAGCAGTACTACTAATAGGAATAGTAATAGTAATAGTAATAGTAATAACTATTACATATTGCTAGTATTAACACTAGACTCTTTAAGTAACAATATTATAGTAAGTATTAATAATAGGTTGTTTTAGCTATAAATCTAATAACAAGAAATACAGACTTTAACATCTTTCCTACCTAACCCCTCACCTTTAACTTGTATAATAATACACTTTATAAATCTTCTGACTATTGCAGCAAGCGGTGAGCTGCCTACGGGCTAACCCACTTTAGCGGTACTTCAAGCATAAAGTTGGTGTGGCACAAGTAACGAAAAGTCACCCCTGGCCACTAATCGCTAATTTTGGGCTCGAGCCGACCAGAGCCTTAGTGAGGAGATTGAACAGTATTCTTTCCAGACACGTTTGATTTAAACCCTATAAAGCAAGTCATATGGTACAGCACACATGAGACAACATCAGCCAACGCCAACCCATAGCAGGGCGCTTTTAGAGCTTAGGCTTGGCCACAGGCGCATCATTGACCTCCTCGTACATCTTATCGATCTGCGCACGGAATGCCTTGGCAGCCTGGGGTCTCTTCATTTTAAGACTGTTCCCACCCTGTTAGCAAATTTACATAAATAGCTGAGCCGTTTTCACTTACGTAGGCGTCAATAGCTCATTGTCGATGGTGAAAGGATCAATCGTCAGGTAGACATTGCGCACGCGCTCGTAGCTGTTGAACTTGTGGCTTCGGCCAATCTTGTCGAGCTCCGCAAGGAAGGCCTTCTTGACCTTGGGGTCAGCGCCAGCAGCCTTGATCGCTGCGAGGTCGGCCTTGTCGATTTTCTTCTTCAAGACCTTGCTGGCGAACGGCGCAAAGTGCTCGGGGTCGACGCCGAAGATGGCGACGAGGCACGACTGAGCCGGGTCGCCATGGACGTAAGCCATGGCCGCCAGATTGGTGCTACCAAGGTAGACGTTTTCGATGCGCTCGGGAGAGATGTACTCTCCTTGAGAGAGCTTGAGCACGTTCTTCTTTCGGTCGATGATCTTGAAGCGACCCATGTTGTCGACCTCGCCAATATCTCCCGTGTGGAACCAGCCGTCGGCATCAAGGGCCTTGTTCGTCTCCTCCTCGTTTTTATAATACTCCTGGAAGATGTTAGGACCGCGAAGAAGGATCTCACCACGCGGGTACGGCTTGTCGGTAACATGGTAGTCGAAGTCGGGAACGGACTCGAGACAAATCTCGTTACAGGGGGCGGGCGGGCCGATATTGCCCAAGGTGAAATCGCCCTTCAACTGGACGGTCGAGACGGCGTAGGTCTCCGTCAGGCCATAGCCCTGGACAAAGTGGTTGCCAAAGGCGGCTCGGAGGAGCTCGTGCACGTCGGGATCCAGCTGAGCGCTGCCACTCACCATGCTGTGGGCCTTCTTGAGACCGACAGCGGCACGAACCTTGGGAGTCCAGATTCTGTCGTACAGAAAGTGGGAGTTGCTCGCCTTGCCCACGGGCAGCTTCATGTTTGCCTTCTTGGTACTGATAACCTGACGGGACAGGGATCCCTTAATACCGTCGGCGTCGATGGTGGCGGCCCGGATGGCAGAATTGAAGCGGTTAAACAATCGGGGGACGGACATGAGACCTGTCGGCTCGAGAATCTTCATGTCGTCGACCAACCCAACGATATCACCACGGAAGAAGCCAACAGCAGCACCCTCGGACAAGGCACATTGGTCGACCATTCTCCCGTAAATGTGAGCCAAAGGCAAGTAGGAGATATGAACATCCTTGTAAGTGACTGTCCCGGTCGATCTCGCGGCTGTAATGCCGGCAACGGCATTGGCGTGAGTCAGAACAACGCCCTTGGGCATTCCTGTCGTCCCCGAGGTGTAGTTGATTGTAACGCAGTCGGTTGAACGAGGGGGGCGCATGGGGCGGGCAGACTTGAGGCCAAGCTCCTCAATGCCAGCCATGGAGTGGATCTGAATACCATGTTGGGCGGCGATACCATTCAGGACCGACAGCTTAGAGTAGCCGTCAGGCTCGCCAGCGTCCAAGGGGTCGAGGGAAATAATGACTTTGAGAGAGGGAAGTCTCGGCGAAAGCTTCAGCAGAACGGGGATGTGCGGCAAGGACGTAACAACGCAAGTCAGGTTGGCGTGGTTAATAATGTACTCAGTCGTATCCGGGCCGAGGGTCTCGTACAGAGAGACGGTAAAGAGGGACTGGGACGCAGCGCCGAGATCTGGCCGCAATCCAAGTTAGTATGCGCTCTTGACAGGGGCGGATCGGCCAACGTACCAGCAATGTGCCATTCGGGGCGGTTCTGAGACCACAGGCCAACGCCGTAGTGGTCGCTGGTGATGCCAATGTTCTGGTGGACTTCTACGAGGCCGGCACCAAAGTTCTTACGGCGCTCGGCAACCTCGGCATATGTCTGCCAGGTGTACTTATTGTCCCATTCCTTGGTGGCAGCGTTCCAAGCGCGGTGACCCAGGCACCTCGCGCTGGGGCGCTTCTTGGCAGCCTCTTCGAACAGGTCGTGGACGGTCTGGGTAGCGGAATCAAGTGTGGACAGCAGAGGACCGTCGCGGAAGCGCCAATGACGGTAGATTGCGCTGCGACCCTCCTTCTCAGAACCGGGGACTGGCAGGCCGTAAGGGGAACCTGGAGGCGGCGGGGTGGCCAGCTCCTGTATGTATGCGGCGACGTCTTTTGAGGGAGCCATATCCGCGACCGGCAGTGGACTTTAGTGAGGGGGGTTATTGGCGGCCGGAAGTGCAGAGGATTGTTGGCTGACGTCGATCTACTGAGATGCCGCCGCCGATTCGTTGGAGGGGGAGTGGCAGCGCAAAGGGACGCTGTAGCGAAAGACTAGATCGACCCTGGAAACCCAGGAATTGGATGTATGGAGGATATCCTGGATGGGGAAAAAATAGATGATGGGGGTGTAGAGGTCGGAACGAAAATCAAAAAATAGAAGAATCAAAAGGTTGAGAGGGGGAGGGAGAGGCTTTCTTGTTCAAGAATTGGTAGTCGGAGACTCGGAGTACACATTGAGGAAGGTAAGGAGCTGGAGAACCGAATATCCCCGTAAAAGGTGTAAATGGGGGGAATGGGGGGGGGGGGGGGGGGGGGCAATCCAATGAGCGAGGCCGTGAGGAGCATGGACCGAGGCACAGCTGTGCAGAGCGGCCAAGGTTCCACCAGAAGCCCTCGGTAACCCCAGATGGTGACAGCGCTACAGTAATTTGGGGGGCCCTGATAGGCTGTGGCAGGTCCTAACCGGCTTGTCAAGGGGCATTGAATGCAGTGGCTTGCGGGGTTGCTGGGGAGGCTAGCAGCGGAGGAAAGGGGGGCTGAAAGCTGGGGGTTTCTGGGTCGGAGATTCCAAAGAATGGGGAAAGCTGCCCCGTGGACCACCGTCAATAAACTCACTGCAAAGTGTCCACGTGGAGGGTGTTGCGTGCATGCACTATGTACATTAGCTTACTGTTGAGACTCTGGCAGTATGTGAGGGGTTACTGTCGAGACTCTGACAATATGAGACGGCTCCCGCTGCGACACTTGACTCTGAACAAGATTCCCACATGTGAGTTGGGGATTTGGACGTTATCGATAACTGATTGATGACTTCTTGTACCTAGATGCAATATCATCACGGCTTGGAGCCACCCATCACACCATCCCCGCGGTCGGATGTGCATAAGAGAGGTATCCGTGGTGGCTAGTAAGCAAACGGTGCTATTCGTCAATCAAATATAACTTGACAGGCGCATCACAGCCAAACAGACCACTGCTGAGTATCTAGGTAGTGAGTGTATGTAGTGTACTGTGTAGGCAAGGCCAAATGCGAATAGGGCATTGCTCGACTTCCATGTTCGAAGCGGAAACCCTGACGATTCCCATGTCCATCCTTGTCGTTGGTTTTCCTCAGTGAAGGTTCTGTTCTATGTGCTCACTGAGGGGCCTTGACTTGCTTACGCTAGGCATGTCGTTAGTTAAAGGACATACTCCGTACACCGACTAACCATGTGGCAGACGGTGGAAGCTGTGTCACATGCCAGATGTTGGATCCTCGCGTCCGGGCGCAGAGCGGGGGTTATTGGACACCGTAACGCGGAATGGGCCGAAGAAGCCACCTACCTACCCTAACGCCGGTCTTCCAAGAAAGAGTGTCTACAATGAATACACATTGCGATGGCAGTAAAGTCAGTAGCGCTTACTAACATTGGGTTGGTCACGGGTCTGCACTTCTTCTTTCTATAGGCGGTTTGCTAGAGACTTTCTCTCATCTCATCTGGGGCTCATTCTGTCGGACTCCATGTTGGTGGCTTGGATCTGATGACACCAGTAGAAGAGCTGACTGAGCGTCATTAACTACCTTGGCCTATTTCCAACTCTTGGAGGCTGGAATTTGCGTTCATCCAGAGAAAAGACATGGATAGCTCGGCCCAGAAGATGAGATATCCCCAAGGGCGACGAGCAAGCCGGCATATCAAGATGGTTCGAAAGCTAGGCGACGCAGCTTATAGATCGAGCGGGTGGCCGGGTTACTATAGTTGGCCGGTGGAGCTCCCCGCTTGACCGGTGATTTTTAGGCTTCTTGTACGGATACAACCGGGCGATAAGTCGTTGACAGATCCCAACTGTGTGTGGGCCACGACAGCTTTGACGGACCCAATGTGATAGGTAGACGGTGAGACAGGAAACGGCGATGGTGGAACGGAACAAACACAAAACAAGCGTCTGTGTCTTGAGTCGCGTCTGATCAGGAAGTATGCCTGGGCACGACTCTGCGTGCGCAGGCATGAAAAAGGGCCCTGGGATGACTCGTGAGGGCCATTCGGGATGACCTAGCCTGGGCCAGTTGTTCATTTTCTAGAATGTCGTCTCGAGAGCACCGAACACTCAGGAGAGTCAGGCCCCCTTGGCAAAAAAAAAGAAAGAGGGGGACGCTGCTTATTAGCAAAAAGCGTGGCCTCGACGGGCTGGTGTCGCTTCGAATCCTTTTTTTCAACCGGAGGGGCAGGCCCGGGATGGCAGACCGGCCGAAGCTTTTTTGTTTCTTCGCGTATGATGTTATGTCACTAGGCAGACAGTCAGGTTGAAACGAGGCGGCAAGTGAGGCGACATGAGATGATACGGAATTAATAGGTATCGGATCTTCTCCGGGGTGGGGAAATGTAATCCTCTTTCTGTTTTGCGAGAACAAGGAACACCATCTCAATCTGTATGGGACAGCTCCGACTCGATCTCTCTGTCCATATGCCTGTCTCTCTCTGTGCGTGTCTGATGCAGGCACCATAGCCGCCGTTGCATGAAAAGGCAGCGACAAGACGAGGAATACAGAACCCCTCCCCACAGCGCTTCGTCGAGGTCCCACGGAGGACAGGAATGGGTCTAGTTCCGGTGGTGGCCAAGACCTTCTCGTGCACCCGATCAGAGATGCCAGTATTATATCCGTAGGGGGAATCGACATCAGGGGTGGCCGGCCGATGGACAGAAAGCTTGAGAAAGGGCATGAGATGCCCAGGAGTCCCAAGCCTTTCTGACAAGACGTCTTGGCGAGGCGAAGCTTTTGGCAGAGTAGTAGTTCCGGAGGTGGCCAAGCCGGCATCGAGGACCGCTGTCACAGCGAGCAACGAGTGGTGAAACACACAGACGGATGGGGGAGGGAGGCCTGCATCTACCTACAACTAGGTACGGATACCTACCACGTACTGGAGGTATGTGTCAGCAGGGCGGGAAGGAGACCAGGCAGGCCGCCGAGGTGAAGGGTCTACCGAAGGAGATTTCTTGGCAACTTGGCACCTCAAGTATCGGACTGAGTCTGGGAGTCGGTTGTGCGGCGTCTCATAGCTTTTTTAAGAACAGCCAACAGGAAGTGGACGGCCGGCGGCCGCCCCCAGTTTTCTTGCGAGGGTAGGGTACGGCGCGTTGCGATTCAACGAAACCATGGGAGCTTGGAGGTTCCTCTCCAGCCGCGCATGCGCCGCGTCGCCTTGCCATCGCTGCAAAGCCTGTTTCGAGTATCCCGCGAGGAAACTCGGGCGGCACCCTTGACGTTGCAACCTCCGCTGCCGACTTTATTCTCTCTCTCTTTCTGTGGAGGAGGAGGAGGAGGAGGAGGAGGAGGAGGAGGAGGAGGAGGAGGAGGCAATAATGGGCCATTCGCCCTTCTAGTGTAAGCTGAGCGAGGAATTGCATCACAATCTCTCTCTCTCTCTTCCCTCTTTCTCTTCTACTGGTCCTATTCTTGGCTTGGCGTATCCACCCTGGTTACCCAAGGCGAGACGCGACAAGGTTTGATAGCTACGCCGGCCCCACTTAAACTAGTATTACTCGGGTACAAATACCTACTACCTACCTGGGTAGCTACTAGCAGCCCACAACTTGCCCGCCGAAGCGTGAATCGAAACATCGGACGTTCGGACATTTCCTCTTCTTCTTCTCTCTCACCATCTCCTGTCCACCATGCCGGTACTAGGTCGTACATTGCAGTCCGTACCACATATAGGATTTCGCTTTTTTGGTCTCTGCTCCCCTCTAATCGCCTTCTCCCGCGCTATTCCATGTTCAGTGTGTTCCACGCAACCGCAACCCGCTCAGTTGTCGCGACTTGCCCTTTTTGCTGCTACGTTCTGCCTCTTGTCACTACTCGTTTTGTTTCAACGCCCACAACACGAGATTGCGCAGGGGCTCTTGTTGTTGTCGTAGTCGTAGTCGTTGTCGCCGCTGTCGAAAATGCAGGCTTGGCGTCGGAGGGCGAACGATGCTTGGCATCTCGAGACTCGCTGTTCTCCGGTCTCAAACCCTCAGAGCCCATTTGCGGACCTCGCTTGCCGCTCCGTCTGTCATCTCGCCGTGTCTCTCGGTCTGAAGATCCCCGCTTCGGCCCTTCGCCTCAAATCTTTCCAAACCTAGCCTACACACCTCTCCCTCGTGTAAAGACGATTGAGGCGAGCACGTACCGGTACTTTCGGCAGCTAATGGCAGCAAGCAGGTGCAATGCAACGTAGGTTAATCCGGGCCGTCGAATCGGTTCGCCCCAATATCGCTGTTCCTGCATATCTGCCATCCGTCTACATACCGGTTGGTATTCGTATGCTCTAATAGTACCCGGTAGGTAAGTAAGTACCTAGGTACCTAGGTACCTTGCGTGTGTGTGTAGTATGTACACTATGTAGGTATGACTGCCTCTTACTCGCCTGCATTTGAAAACAAACAGAAAAGAAAAGAAAGAAAAAACCAAAAAGAAATCGCCGCGCGCTTGCGCCGTGTCGCTGATTCACCCCGGTCGGCTATCCCATTGAGTGCGAAGTGACCTCACATAACCCAAATATGGGTCTCTGCAAATGATTACCAACAGCTATTGGATAGTTGGCCTGGATTGCTGTAGTCTTATTGGTCTGAGGTTTTGTGAGGTCACTTCGCACTCAATGGGATAGTACCGAAGCCTTGTCGTCCGACAGATGCGAGCATCTTTGTCGATTAGAAACCCCCCGTTCCTACCCTTCCATGTGAGCCTGCCACGAGGCCAATCAAGACTCCCTCTCGCCAAACCTCCCAGGAAACCAACAGGGCCCATCCCCCGATTTTGTTCTGGCTGCGCGTAACCTACCAGCGCCAAGCCTTGGTCCCGCATGAAAAGGAGGCTCTATCGATGCCGACCGCTAGGATTGGCTCAATGGGCCTTGCTACACACCATCTTTTCCCCATCTGGACGGCGTGCATGGCGACTGCCCCAGGGAGGCCAGTTTCAGATGCATTTCAGAGGTATCAGGCCGTGCATTCCACAGACAGACCCTTGGAGGGTGAGCGCGCCGAGTGATGGGCCAAATGCCATGACCTACCGGCAGGTACCTACATGTTCCGCCTTTCAAACACTCGGGCAGGGACACATCGAGAAGATGGGACTGTCCATCCATACAAAAGCATCAAGAATTTCCCCTCTTTTCATGCTTGCGTTGCCCTTTTCTTGGTCCTTCTCCCGCCTGACCGTTTCCACATGTTCTCTCTCTCTTGTCAACCTTTATTCTTCACTTCTTCAAACAGCGCACTGGGGGCCAGCTTAGATTTATATTTATCCTACTACTACTATTCTCTATTTCATTCCCGACTCTCCTGTTCCCTCTTACCTTGACGAAGCCTTTACGAGTTTATCAACGAAACGATAACGAAAACCACCGACAAGATGGGTCTTATGCTTCCTCTTCGAATCGTCCAGGGTGTTCTGGCGTTGGTGGTCCTCGGTCTCTCGGCCTTTGGTACGTGATGGGAAACCTGTTATGGGGAGCCGGTCTACCACGGTGACTGGCTTTCATGGTGAAAGTTTGATCATGAACTGACTGCGGTGTGCTTTGCAGTCGCCAACTGGTACAACATGGATACCATGACGTCGTCCCCGTCTCAGATCAACTTCCTGATCTTCACTCCCCTATTTTCTTTCATCTCCATCGCCTACCTCGAGGTGGTCCCCAGGTTTGCTCCCAGAGGTGAGTCTTCCTTTTCCTGGCTTTGGAAAGAGAGTGAGACCGTAGACGGTTGACTGACCAAACACAGCCTCCCACCCCTGGGCCGCCGTTGGCTTCGAGGCGCTCAACGTACTCTTCTACTTCTCCGGTTTCGTCGCCCTTGCCGTCTTCCTCAGCAAGCTCCTCTTCTGCCGCGGCTCCGTATGCGGTGCCGCCCGCGCCGACACTGTCTTCGCGGCATTCCAGTTCGTACTCTGGTCTGGAACCACGCTGCTCATGGCCAAGGACGTTTTCAAGACGGGGTTCCGCCAGCCCACCGCCGGTGGCCCCCCTCCTCAGATGAAGGAGTCCGCGTAATTACCCACGTTGACTCCTTCAAGTCCTTCCACGCCACTCTCGAGGAGCGACGGCGGGAGGCTTCTGTCGAGCTCATCCGGACCAAACGGATGCCGTCCTGGGACCGCAAGAACGACGGAAAGAAACTCTGGGAAATCGATCAGAGGCGCATCTATGGCCCGGGCTTTAGTGACGTGAACCTTGTCTAGATGACTGGTTCACAACGAAATCTAGGAGCGAAAAAAAGGGGGGCCCAACAGGTCGAGGCCCCTCCGTAGTAGGGCGGTTATGTCGTATATTGGCCTGTCACATGGTTGACACAGGATTATTAGGAATTACGTATTGTTCGAATACGATCGGGTTTTGGGTTGGGTTGCTTCAACAGGACGTAGATGCCATCCGTATTATTACTGTTCTGCAGGCCTCGGCTCTGTAGTCTTTTTTTCCCCAATCTCTTGGTCCTTGGTCCATTCCAATCTTCGGCGTGTTAGTCAGTGTCGGCTTATATATGAGGTTTGTCGGGCGACTGCCTTACGGCTTTTGGCAACCAGAAGCCGAGTTGTGTTTGTTTCTGCAACATTTCTTCAAATGTTTCTACAGGTTCACTCCAGTCAACCCCCACGATGCCTTTTCCCCGGACCCTGCGCCGAATGCGGGAACCCGACTTCTGATGCTTCAAGATGTACAGTCGCGGCGCAGCCTGCATCGGCGCCAAACTCACGGCGGCAGCGGGAGCGCCAGTGACCAACCAATTACTGCAGGTGTCCAGGGTTCTGGCAGCCTCATCGAACCACCCTTGCTGGATTGCCAAACCAAAGCCTTGCAAGGCAGAGTCTTTGGCGCACTCGTTTGGCCACTTTTTTTGGTATCATTCTTGCTCAGGGCTGAAATGATCAAGCCTGCGGATTCTTCGAATAGTTCTCGAATTGCAACCACTGCGCGGATGACAGATATACACGTCCCACGAACCCCTGCAATGTCGATATGTCGAACGATGTTCCCAGCATGGTAACGTCTGGCCGCAAAAGAGGCCACAGCCGATACAGTGACGATTCTCCTCGACCCGACATTGCGAAACGAGCGAAAACGCTGCTGGATTGTAACGGCGATGACCGAGAACGCCGTCACGTCGATTATACAGTGGGATGGATCTGTGCGCTTCACAGTGAGCTGGCTGCAAGTCGTGCCATTCTCGATCGCCAGCACAGAGATCTGTTCAAGATAGCCAACGACCCCAACGAATACATCCTGGGCAACATCGTTGGGCACAACGTCGCCATGGCGTGCTTACCCTTGGGCCAGTATGGCACGAATAACGCGGCGATCGTGGCAAGCAACATGCGTTCGAGCTTCCCCTCGATCCGCGTGGGGTTGATGGTCGGCATCGGCGGCGGGGTTCCTGGCGACGGCTTCGACATCCGGCTAGGCGACGTTGTGGTCAGCACCACGGTGATACAGTACGACTTGGGCAAGATCTTACCGGGCGAGCGTGTTCAGCGGACTGCAATACCGAAGGTGGCCCCGCATCATCTTTTGAACGCTGTCGCGAAGTTGCGGGCATTGCACGAGTCCATTCCCAGTGGCGTGCCTTCGATACTTGAAGAGATGTTCCACCACCACCCCAGGATGGCCCAAGAATATGCGTATCCAAGTCACTGTGAAGATCGACTGTTTAACTCCACGTACGACCATGGAAAATTAGCAGACTGCAAACATTGCGACCCGCTGGAAGTGCAGCCCCGGCTCCAGCGACAGAATAACCTCCCACGCATCCACTACGGTAGGGTCGCCTCCGGGAACCAGGTCGTGAAGGACGGCAGGACCCGAGAAAACTAGCGAAGGAGCTTGGTGTTATTTGCTTCGAGATGGAGGCAGCCGGGCTGGTAGATCAGTTCCCCTTCATGCCGGTCCGAGGAATCTGCGATTACGCAGATTCCCACAAGAATAAGCAGTGGCAAAGATACGCAGCGGCAACAGCAGCAGCCTACACGAAAGAGCTGCTCTCCACCATGGCTCCAAGCATGGTCGAGGCAATACTAGCCGCTGACGTGCGGGAACCAACAACATGTAAGAGTGAGTATATCATTAGGTCCGAGCAACAGGCGGGGCTGATACTTTCGCAGTGCAACAGAAGCTACAAGATCGCAGAGCGCATTTGTCGGAGCTGCTGAGATTTGAACAACTCGACTCGTGGTATACGTCCATCAGATCCGGATATGTTTCTCCAATCGCCATTATCCTTATATACAAGTCAAGAATGGTCTCGAGTTGGCTGTCGAGGACCAGTTAGGCCACAAAGAAGACTTGGAAAGATATGTCCGGAGCTACCTTAGAAGGGTAGGTTCGGAGAATTACACCAAGAAGATCCAAGACCGAATCCTGGAGAAGGCTGATGGTGTCTTTATCTGGGTCGTTCTGTATCCTCAACAAGGAGATTCGAGATGGCCGTCTGTTTACGATGGAGAAGCGGCTACGACAGATCCCTAGCAAGCTGAGTGAGCTATTCAAAGATATCTTACTGCGGGACAACAACAACATGGATGACCTCCTGATGTGTATCCAGTGGATACTGTTTGCAAAACGACCACTCAGACGCAGATAATTCCACTTTGCTGTCCTTTCCGGACTCCAGGAAGAAGAGGATATGATACGACTATTCGAGCGTTTATCAATGCAGGAGCCGAAGTCAATATCAAGAGCCATCGGTTGTCCACTCCATTATTTGTGGCAGCGGCTTTTGGTTATAAAACCGTGGTAAATACTCTCTGCGCCAACGGAGCGTCAGTTAAGACCGAAAACGATGTTGGCGAGACTCCCCTTACACAGGTTGCTGTAAGTGGTCATTTGGCGGTGGTCAAAACCCTCATTGAGTGTGGGGCATCAGTGGGCTACAGGAACAAGCGTGGCTCACCATGAGGAGGACATAGAGGCAGGACTGAGAAGTGGCGAGTATTTCTTGGAAGCGTGCGGGGATATGGAATCAGATCATTCGATACTATTGTTAAACGATCACGAGATCGAGAGCATCGAGGACATGAATTGATTACGGCCTTTTCTCAGGAGATCATCTGAGACACAGTAGACCTGTATATATAGAGATACCAAGTTGTTTCCGTAGAGTACCTGGTCTGGTCAGAATAGGGCTTGAGCGGATGGTGGCTTGACGGACTCGGCGATATTTACATCAGTACGTACCTATGGTGACAGTAGTTGAACAAGTTTCTGCGCCGCTTCTTCACCGTCAGATATTCTTTTTCATGGTACTGTCATCAGCTAGAAAAAAAAGGAGGATGCCAATGAAACACCCAAGCTCATCATTGATACGCAAGGTAACTCATAGGTATGATAACCTTCGTCTAGTCAGGCAGATGTCAGGAACGCAATAGCGCAGCAATGAAACTAAATCAAGCAGACAGAAGGTTGTCAAAAGAGCTCAGCGACTATTACGACATCTTTTCCTCGGTTGGCCGAGTTGCCGCTGTACACATGGGCCCATTCGTGGTGCAATGGTGGAGTGCTGGATTCCCGTTTCCCGGAGAAACACATGACTGTACCTTGTTAGTTTGGTGTACGGATACTTATCTGAATATGTGCATAATGAAGGAAAGATCCGAGGAACAAACCATATGCCGCCCGAGCAAGCTTCTCAGGTCCAGCCAGACGTGCCTGAAGCTCATCGCTTTTGCAATTTCCGCCTTGGGCCGCTGAGCACAGATCGTACAAGTCCCCACTCTCAAGATCGAGCGACAGCCGCTGCGGGACACGAGCTGCTGCTTCGTCCACAGTTCATGTCTCCCGACCGACAACCGCTGCGGCATCGCAGCCGTAGGGCCCGGTGGAGGTTATCGGACCCACCGTCGAAGCCCGATCCCCTTATTGACAACTACACCGGATGTCCAGCCACCAACAAACAATCAGATGGCGACCCTGATGTCCCCTACAGCAAGCAGGCTTACCTCGCACAAAAATGCAAGCGGCAAGCATTCCGAGAAAAAGCTGCCTCTGTAAGGAACACAAGACCCTCCAGGCACTCGGTGTTCTTGTTTATAACCGGCGGAACGCCAGGCCGAGCCAAACACACGGGTAGGGGTTGAGAACTTGTAGGTATCATGTTCCCCAATGGCGCTAACATGACCCCCTTGCTCTGCCCCGCAAAGTGACATTTCAACGTCGATTGCGTGCTCTGGCCAAACCCCACATCATATGCCTGAATCGGCGCTCTCTTCGCGCGCCCAGCAACACCACCAAACCTACGTTAGCTTCATCTCGCTGTCGCAATGCCTGGCCAGCCAGTTCGCACCATGCTAAGTACGGTAGACCAAGCCATTGGAACCCTCCCCCCACTGTTGGACCCCCGTCTGTCATGAGCGAGCTAAGGGCAGATGGAGGGGTTTTTACGAGGGGTATCTCCCAATGGGGAAGGGATACATGAACTATTATCAGCACATCGCTGGATCCATTTGTCAAAGGAAGACGAACGATGCAATCATATGGAAAGGTCGGTCGATGGTGTCATGTCCCCTCAATGGCATCATCGTAGCTGATCCGAATCCTCCCCGTCTCTCTGCCGCCCTTCTTCGTCTGATTGTGCCCTCCGCTCTTCGTCTGACTCCGTCTCCGGTCACCGGCCCTCGTTTGTCTTTAAGCGCGTCGATCTGCTCTTACCGTCACACGATCCCAGAAGGAAGCTTTCCCCCCTTCCCCTCCCTGGCTGTCCGTCCTTCGCCGAGAAATTTTCTCTCATCTGCCTCTCCTCATTGATACCCTTTCATCTCTCCCTGCTACAGCGAACCAGAAAGTCACAATGGCCGAAGAACTGAGCAAGAACTTTGAGACGCTACAGCTCCATGCGGGGTACGTTCACACATCACTCAACCCAAACAGGTCTTCGTGGGGAGGGGATCTTGAGCTTTGAAGCCGTCGAGACTGACAAGACTTGCGTGACGCAGCCAGGAGCCCGACCCAGCCACCAACTCGCGCGCTGTTCCCATCTACGCCACCACGGTTCGTGATGTTCAGCGCATTTTGAGCAGAAAGGGAGGCAGTAACTGACAGCAACTCCCAACATGTAGAGTTTCACCTTCAATGACTCGGCCCACGGCGCGAGGCTCTTCGGCCTCAAGGAGTTTGGTAACATCTACAGCCGTATCATGAACGTATGTGCCTCTCGTCCCAATCCTATTCTGCACGTGTAACAAGAAAGCAAGGACGCCCGTTGACACACCTCTCTGCAGCCCACGGTCGACGTCTTTGAGAAGCGCATCGCCGCGCTCGAGGGAGGTGTGGCCGCGCTGGCCACCTCGTCCGGCCAGGCCGCCCAGTTCATCGCTATCAGTGCCCTCGCCCATGCCGGTGACAATATTGTGTCGACCTCGTTGCTGTACGGCGGTACCTACAACCAGTTCAAGGTGTTCCTGCCGCGCCTCGGCATCACCACCAAATTCGTCGACGGCGACCGCGTCGAGGACATTGCCAACGCCATCGACGACAAGACCAAGGCCGTCTACGTCGAGAGCATCGGAAACCCCAAGTATAACGTGCCCGACCTCGAGGCCATCGCCAAGGTCGCCCACGAGAAGGGTGTTCCCGTCATTGTGAGTCGCAGCCTGCCCTGCTCGTTGCGTATATTCAAGTGAGAGGGAGAGAGAGGTAGAGATGTGGGTGACTAACACGCCGTCCGCAGGTTGATAACACCTTTGGCGCCGGCGGCTACTTCATCCGCCCGATCGAGCACGGCGCCGACATCGTCGTTCACTCGGCGACCAAATGGATCGGTGGCCACGGCACCACCATCGGCGGCGTCATCGTCGACAGCGGTAAGTTCAAGTGGGACAACGGCCGCTTCCCGCAGATGACGGAGCCCAGCGACGGCTACCATGGCCTCAAATTCTGGGAGACGTTCGGCCCCATCACCTTCATCATCCGTGCGCGCGTCGAGATCCTACGCGACCTCGGTGCCTCGCTGAACCCCTTCGCCGCCCAACAGCTCATCATCGGCATCGAAACGCTCTCCCTCCGCGCTGAGCGCCACGCGCAGAACGCCCTCGCCCTCGCTAAGTGGCTCGAGGCCAACGACTACGTCAGCTGGGTCTCGTACCCCGGCCTCGAGAGCCACCCGTACCACGAAACGGCCAAGAAATACCTCAAGCGCGGCTTCGGCGGTGTCCTCAGCTTCGGTGTCAAGGGCGGCGGCGCCGCCGGCAGCCAGATCGTCGACGGCTTCAAGCTCATCTCCAACCTCGCCAACGTTGGCGACTCCAAGACCTTGGCCATCCAGTGAGTGGAACCCCGGAAACGTTTGCTCTTTCTCTCTCCCTCTCTCTCTCCCCCTCTCTCCCCCTCTCTCCCCCTCTCTTTTCTTGTGGGTGGTGTACATCGCTAACACTGACAGCCCCTGGTCCACGACCCACGAGCAGCTGTCCGACGAGGAGAAGAAGAGCTCCGGTGTCAGCGAGGTGAGTCATCTCAACCCCCATCTCTTTTCGAAAGAGAAACATGTTGCAACACCAGGGACTGTGACTGACAAGGGACCCCATAACAGGACCTCATCCGTATTTCGGTCGGTACAGAACACATTGACGACATCATCGCCGATTTTGAGCAATCCTTCAAGAACGCCGCTTCCGCCAAGACCAACGGCAAGGCCACCTCCGCGGCGGAGACCAAGCAGGAGGATGCGCCGCTGGTGCCGTAAGTTAGACTAGACGAGATAATGGGGGGAAAGCGACCGCACTTGCTTTACGCTTTGCCCGGACCTGGTTGGATACCCCCTTGAATACCTTTCTGGTAAAAGCATGGTGTGCGCGCACGTGGTTTTGTATATGCATCTGGATTGGTTTCTTTTTTTCCTGTATGAGGGAACGGATACCCGTAGAAAAAGCAACATTGATCTGTCTTCCGAATCGTATGTTACTGAATATTACCGGAGCGGAAGGGGAGGAGGAGCAACAAGTGAATGCCGCTCCGCATCCCTTGCCATTCCTCGTTTAATGTGATGTATCGATCGAAACCATGACGATCCAGGGCAACTGCTTGAAACAAGCTTCTTTGGGCCCGCTCGCTGTCGCCATACCAGCGTCCCCTCATACCAACATCAGAGTGCGAGCACGGAAGCAAGGAAAGGTAAGAAGAAATGTGATGCCCCCGAGCCCCTCCCTCCTGATCTCCCCAATGAGACTGGCGATCGGCTGCCTGTGGCAACTCACAAGGCACGTGAAGAAATGAAAACGTGCCGACGCCACAACTTCCTAGTGGGCGGTTTGGTCACTGCTAGCCGCCCGCTCTCGAAAACGTGCTAGAGCTTGTGGTGCAAACAAGTTCGTTGTTCAGCGTTGCACCGGGACCGCTGTTGTTAGTTTGGAACTTGACAGCTCTGGAATGGGGTTCGGTGGGCAGGGAGGGGCGAGGAGGGTCGCTCGCCGGCGCGCGGCAGATGACAATAGTCCGCCCGCCGGAGCTGATTGGTCGGCTGGCAGCGGGCCCCAACACCAGAAGCATACTTGCATGTTGCACCAACCTGTGCGGCCGTTACTCTCACCAGATCCAAGCTCCATCCCACGCCGCCATTCATCTATACCTCCATATCCACCACAAATCGAACCCTCTTCGGTCCGAGCTTCCCCTACCCACCCCTTCTCCCCCCCTTTTCCTCCGCCCGTATCTTACTCGAGCATTGGTATTTGAATCTTCGAACCTGCTCCCGGGGAATCCCACCGAAACCGAACCGTAGACTTCGAAATCCTGTAACCGCAGACAGACCGCCACCGAGAACGATGCGCCTCCTCGCGTCCCTCGCCGCCCTTGCGGCCTGCACCGCGTCCTCCCTCGCCCTCGCAGCCTCCATCACCCTCTCGGTGCCCTCCTCCCCGGCCCTGCCGAATCCCTACACCCTTCCGCCCTCGACGCGCGCGACCCTCTCGGCACTGGGCGCCTCCTTCTCCGCCCCGCTGTCGGTCAAGAACACCTTTGTCTTTACCAACGTCACCGCGCCCGGGTCGTACTTGGTCGACATCCACTGCGTGACGCACGCCTTCGCTCCCTTACGCCTAGACGTCGCCGCTGACGGCAGCCTGTCGGCGTGGGAGACGTACCGCGGCAACGACTGGGACAACCGCGGCGAGGTGTACACGGCCAAGGACTTCGAGGGCGGCGGCAAGGGCTTCGAAGTGCGGGTCCTGGGTGGAAAGAACTACTTCATGGAGAGGAGCAAGTGTAGGTCCCCCTTTCCCTGACATTGTCGTGCTCAGTTTCGAGGGCTCGATGGCGCTATTACGAGATGCGTAGCACCGCTTTGGAAGCTTCCTAGCGTTGAGGAAAGAATGCTAACACTCCTGCGATGCAGTCTCGGTGC
The DNA here is from genome assembly GCF_000149035.1 of Colletotrichum graminicola M1.001. NCBI lineage: Eukaryota > Fungi > Ascomycota > Sordariomycetes > Glomerellales > Glomerellaceae > Colletotrichum > Colletotrichum graminicola. The sequence continues at coordinate 211,046 of NW_007361040.1, forward strand.
TCGCCATCCTCAAGAACCCGATGATCCTCCTCGGTCTCGTCAGCATGGGTATCTTCCTCGGCATGCCCTACCTCGTCGATAACAGTACGTTAACAACACCTCTTCCCGCTTCCCGCTCCTCTCTGCCCCACCTGCCAACTCTTCCAATTCTTCCCCGTCCCAAATCCCTGAACAGTTGCTGATATACTACCTCGCAGTGGACCCCGAAATGCGCGCCGAGTTCGAGGAGCGCCAGAAGAGCAACCCCATGAACAGTATTCTCGGCGGCGGCGGCGGCGATGCCGGCGCCAGCCCTATGGGTAACTTTGATATGGCCGCCTTCTTGGCGGGCACCGGTAAGAAGGAAGAGTCGTCGGGTTCCGGGTCCTCAAACGGCGGCGGCAGCGGCGGCGGAAAGAAGGAGAAGGGCGTGCGGAGGTGAGCAAGGGAGCTGGGCTGCTGCAGGGTGTGGTTCACGTAAGATTGAAGCCAAACAAAAAGAAAGAGGGGCGGGCGCTCCTGAACGTCGGACCGGACAGTAACCGGGTACGTTGCAGTTCCCAGGGGACGGCAAACGAGTGGCGCGGATATTCCCTATATTTATATCCAGATACCTTTAATGGCCGACCGTGCCTCACCTACGACATGCCGCGTCTGTGACGTGCGTACTTGAAGGACTGATTTGACGACCCCTTTTCAAAGGTAACATTGCGGCAAAGCAAGGCCCTTCATTTACGATAGCCTCGAGTTCGGGGCTAATGCGCCACGATGTAAGTGCACAACTTTCCTACATTCATATCTAGGCACCTTAATGGTCAACCGCAAGTTGTGTATCGGACCAGGGACAGGCAAGACCGATGGGGCTGTTGGATGAATCAAGATGTATTCGCCAGAAGCTTCACAGTTACGACGGCGGATTCGGGAGGCCTTCAATGCCGGGTACAGCATATCGTAGATGAGTTTGCTAGCCTGGACTCCTATGCCCCGGATCGAGCTGGTTCCACAGGTACGGGCCCGTTTCATCACCCTCGGAACGTAGTTTACAATTCGGATCCACGCATGCGGCTATTCAGGCAATCTGCAAGACTACCTATGTTATGGGACTAGGTGTCCGTTAGCTATGGCTGCCTCTGATCCGGATGTATACCTTTATGAATGAATAGGGGGAGGGCGAGCTGGCGTGAGTGCACATCCCACAGCGTTCCTACGAGACTTGTCTCCTCACTAGCGCCCACATGAAGCGTTTGCCTGGCGTTCCCAAGGCGGCACCGTCCAAGTATGCAGTTGCTTATGCAAAAGCACGCGCGGCGCTTGTGACGTGCGTACTCGAAGGGCAGATTCGACGGCTCTCTTTCAAAGGTAACTTTGTGGAAAAGCAACACCTCGTGAGGGCATTTAAGATAGCAGAGAGTTCGGGACTAGTACGCAACGATCAAAGAGGTCAAGTGTGGCCTGCTGTCTTTTCTACCATTCGTGGGGAGGGGGCAAAAAAAGGTAACACATTATGGACAAGTTTCACATCGTCTGCTCGCCCATTCCAAATCTTCAATTCATGACCCGTTCGAGATGTTTCGTTTCAAGAGACACACCGGCTCGGCCAAACCCCGACTGCTTAGAAGTCGCCGTCTCCACCGCCAAAGTCATCGCCGTCCTGGCCGTCATCTGTAGCACCACACCGTCAGTATCCGTGCGAGTCAAGGTCGGAAAGTGGCAGCCTAAACTTACTGTAGCCGTCAGCGTACGCCTCCTGCTGCTCGTCGTTGATGTGGTCCGCGAGCAGTGCGCCACCGAGCAGACCGGCACCGGCACCGAGCGCTAGTCCGCCCGCCATGCCCATGCCGCCGCCGCCGCCGGGTTTCCGGCCGCCACCGCCCTGCATGCCGTAGCCCCCGGGTGGGCCGTAGCCCTGCTGCGGGGGGTAGCCCCCGTAACCTTGCTGGGGAGGGTAGCCCCCGTAGCCCTGCTGGGGAGGGTAGCCACCGTACTGCTGCTGGGGCGGGTAGCCACCGTATTGTTGCTGAGGCGGGTAGCCACCGTATTGTTGCTGTTGGGGAGGATATCCGCCGTACTGCGGCTGCCCTTGGCTGCCCGTCTTAGACTTGCCGAGCAGCTTGCCGAGGAAGCCGCCGCCGCCGCTCTTGCCCCTCGTATCCTGCGCGCGGGGCGGAAGCTGATCGGGGAAGGGGCTCTGGGATTGCTGCTGCTGCTGTGGGTTATAGCCAGGGGGCATCGGAGAGTTCGAGTTGGCGCCGCGGGCGCGGGCCTCCTCCTCGGCCTGGAGCTGGCGGGCGAGACGCTCGTCCTCACTTATGGCGTTGGAGCTGCTAGCGCCGTAGGGCTGGGGCGCTGAGGACTGATCCTCGTAGGGGTTTTGCTTCTGGTCGTATGGGTTGACCTTTTGGTCCACGGGCGGCGTCGAGTCACCAGGGCGCGGGGCGTAGCCGGGGGGAGGACCGCCTGGGTGGGCGTCTGCCGCGGGCGGGGGAGGAGGCAACGCGGGTTCGGTCGGCTTATCCCATTGAGACTGCTTAGTGTGGAGGTTTACGTAGAACCTGAAGGCAGAGTCAGCGTTGCGATCCGCGGTGAGTAGACGGGGAGGCTACGAGAGCTCACCATTCTTTGTACTGGTCATTCCAGCGGGCAGCCCAGCCGGGAGGGACCTCAGGGGCTTTGGGAGGCGGGGGGCCCGCCGGGGGAGCGAAGTCGTCGGCCATATGTAGTGCTGCGAGGTTGGAAACTGAGAGCGAAGGAATAGACGCTGGTAACGCTGGTTCACCGTCTGCACGCGCAGTGTCTTGATGTAGCGAGAACCGTCGAGTCGGGATTGACGCGGGGTTGATTACTGACTGTTATGTAGATGCGGGAGTGAGATTGTTGGAGGAAAATCAAAATTTCAAGCTTTCTGCAGCGACCCTCTCAGACTGTTCTCTGGGTAATCAGGCACCTGAAATAAGGGACTGATGTTTGAAGGGGGCGGAGGGGATGGAGAAAGGCTGCCTCTTTACGGATACTCGGCGGGGAGTGTCAGGTGCTGTTGCAATTGGGGAGGCGCAATAGCGATAGCGTTTATGGGGCATGGGTATTTCTTTGGTAGGCAGACAGCCAGGATTACGTCTTCAAGTGTTAGACGTTCGCCTCTCCCCATCCGACCCGTAGGTACTACTAAAGTACCTAGGTAGGTAGGTGGTAGCGAAGCATACTGCCTAAGGTGCGGGTGTCTACCCTTTGGGGAACGGGCACGTCCCATTCGCATCCCGTCGTTTCCGCATCTCCCGCGATTCTTTCGCCCACGTTGGGAAGGGATGAGGATGCAACGAGGCGGAGGCTTTTGCACGCGGGCAGTCGTCCCTTGCTGAGTGGGTTACCTAGATCGGTCAACAATTTTAAGCTGCCTCTTTGACGGCGGAACAATATAATGGCAAATGGCATATGACACATGGCAAACCGCTCCCCATGTCATTATGGGTTTACGAAGTCCTGATTGAGGCGAGAGACGGCGGAGAAAGAGAGTTGAGAAGAGCCAAAAGCTCACCCTGTCATATGTAATCCCGCTTGCTGATCACTGACCGGGCCGAATCACCTCAGAATGCAGTCGGTTCGGTCCCCATTCGTCTTTTCTATGGTGCTTCTCGAAGCTGTGGTCTCCAACGCTGCCTATCTTCCCACTCCTGCTACCGCTGCAATACTGCCTCTTGGCTCCCAAGGCCACTGTTGTACTTCCGCCGGCGCTGCAACGAGGGCCCGCCATCGATGCAAGCCGCAAAAAGCACAGCCCCTCTATTCTGATGCTTGTCGGATGTGATGAGTGGGGTTTGCCCCTCAAACTCACTTACACATCAGCAACTCAACTCTCTTCCCCAGCGTCGCTCTGCTGCCTTGTCCCCCCTCCAGAGGCCCCTTTTGTTTCGCTTCGTTCCGCTTGCAGCTAGCTCTAGCAGCTGTTTTTGTTTCTCTGAGACCCCGGATGCTGGATCTCCGACCTGAGAACGTGGGGCGGCGCATGAATGTCTCTCGGCGGTACCTTTCCACAAAAGACATGGCAACATGATACTCCAGGATACCACTTCGGCACCTCGGTCGATACCCTGAAGCGAACCCCTCTCCTACTCCCCTAAAAGGCTCGACTCTCTCGCACGAGCCAAAGCTCCACCAGTGGAGGGGGGGCCCATGGGTTTGACTCCTCCCTCTCATAGAGTGCTTGGTTTTCATGCCTTTCCAATGAGATCATTTCTGAACTCTTTCTTTCCGCCTGCTCTCTTAACTTGCCCATGCCCGTACGCACAAGTGTTGTGACTGAAGCTTCGATCTTACAGGCCACGTTCAGCAAGAACCTGCTTGATTCAATAGGATTAGGTAGTGCTTGTCTAGGTATGATGAGCAACGGTGGCGATATGCGTGCTTTCTTTGCGAGTCGACGCGCTGCGCGAGTCCAGGTGACACCATCACCGCGTAATGCCCACAATCCCCGTGTGGCGGTGCACATTGCCTTCGATATTCGTGCAGGTTCGCGATGCTGCTGTACATGGTAGCACACATGTATGTACCAATATGATTAGGTATTCAAATCCCCGAACCACGCCGCACTCCGCCCCTATACGCCAAGATGGACACTTGAACGCGAGCAAATTGTGGCGCAGCCTTACACCACTCGCCCTCCATCCTCCAGAAAGTTGTCAGGCTTGGCACATGTGCCTATGCCGGTCGCTATCAGGAAGCAGACGACAACGCTCTCATCTCAACGGTGAACCTGAAAGCTTTATTCAAAAAAAGTCCCGTTCCCAAGCGTCTATCCCATCTCGGCGTGTAAAGCATATGCTGCACAAGAAACTCCCAAACCCCTCAACGACCATACAATCTCTGTGTCCCAAAAAGTACTGCAATCACTCAATGTATAAACATGTTTCCTCAAGGCAGGCCTCTTTCGTCCCGCCGTCTCTCGCCAAAGAGGTAGGCCGCCTCCATGCAGTAAGCGCCCCCTCCGCTGGCCATCCGTCGCTCGCTGCCGTAGCAAATCACCACGGCATCCAAAATACCGCTGAGAATACCTTCCATGGCGCCCATGACCGAAAACCCAATGAAACTGGCCACTATGCCAACCACATATGCGTACGCCGAGCCCCGTACCCCCATCCCGTCCGGCAGAGCGATTGAGAGCTGCTTCGCCGTCATGACCCATCCCGCAAACCCGAGCGCCGTAGCCATAATGAATCGCGTTGCGTACAAAAGCATCTTTGCGAGCCGGTAAGGAAGCAAAGGAGAGTGGCTGGATCGCCGTGAGCTGAAAACCTGCGGCGTCAGTGTTGTCGTCGGCCGCTGCGGCGAGAGGAAGTCCATCTGGCTGAGGCCGCGGGCCGCCGTGTGCAAATTCTGCGAGTGAATTGCCCCATACGTAATGGTCAGGGGATTCATGAGCGCGGCGATGGGGGTCGGTATCCACATGGCGGCGATGTGCTGGAGGATGTTGGCCATCCTCCGGGGAAGCACGAGAAGAGGCGCCCTGATGAGCAATGCCAGAAGCGTCGACTCGCAGATGCTGCCAAAGATGGTCGTCGTTGCGTGGTTCAGCGCAGCGGTGACAATCTCCGCCGATGTCGGTGCTGGGGCCGCATTGCGGTGGAAGTACCATTGTGACACCGTCGCCGCTGTCGTCGCCCGTTGCACTGCGTTGATGACGCCGATGGTCCACATGTACATAAGGACGAACCAGATTCCGAGCCACCAGCTGGACACGCTGATGATGAACCTGGCGAGCCTGCGCGAAAAGTAGCCTCCCAAGAAGATTCTCGAGAACATCCACATCCAGATCCAGGTCCAGGTTACTATCAGTGCCAGACAGCTGAAACCCAAGATGAGGAGCGCCGTATTCGCTGCGAGGATCCTTGTGGAAAACTCTATGATCTCGATCGCCTGGCGGATAGCATGTCGGCCCTTGTAAGCCATGTACACCCAGACAACGGCAGATATGGCTGGAACAAGAGCGGCCCACCGCATGGCCCGGTCCTGAAAGCTAGTCCCATGCGACCGACCTTCGTAGCTGGAAATGAATGGGTACAGAGTGAACGAGAACATGATGATGGGTACTGCCACGAGAATCAGGAGCGCCAGCGGCCGGGCGAACGACCGAAGGGCCGCCAGCCAGACAAAAGACACAATAACCGAAATAAGAGTGTCGATGGCCAACATGTAGAAAGATGCTTGTAACGTCGTGTAGACTGTGTCACCCCATCCCTTCTTAGGCGTGCCCGTATGCAGCCAGACGAGCACGAACGTAGATACCAGACCAGCTAACGCAATAAGGAAGATCCAAGCAAAGAAAGGGTCGTACTTGAATATTTCACCTTCGGCCAGCGGAACCGTCGCAGGCAGAGCCTCGTCGTCGGAGCTCGCCCGCCGGGCCTCCTCAAAGTCGTCTTGTCGGGTGGCTTCCCTCCGCAGCGGGAACTTGCGATCTCCCGACTTTGGTTGGAACTTCTGGAAAGCGGGCGGGCTCGAGTCCGTATGCGTCTCGTTCAGCAACGACGCAGACGGGTCGTCGTCGTCGTCGTCGTCCCGGATCTGAGAGTCCAGCCCGATATCGACCATTCTAGGGTTCGTATCCGAGCCCCGGTCGGAGCCCTCGCGTGGGATGTCCTCTGCCTCTTCGTCTATGGCGTCCCTCCCGCGGTTGCGTCCACCAAAACTCCTCGTGCCGTTCCAGCTGCTGCGGATACCCCTCCGCAGACCGCGGTCTTGATACCTGCGTCCAGGGCCCTCATTGCTATGCTCCAGTGAGCCACGGCTAGCGTCCGGTTCCGTCTCAGAGCTCTCCGCCATCTTGCTCGCGGCGGCCACGCGCCGTGACATGTGGAGGGCGGCCATATCCGCCGCCTCGCGGTCCCTCTCGTCCTCGTCGTCTTCCTCCATGTACTCGTCGAGCGTACTGTGAAAAAGCGGTGCATCCTGGGCAGTGGAGATCCGGGAGGCGAAGCCCATCTGCCCGAAACGTGAGCCACCCGCCTGGTATGGGTTTCCACCGTAACCTCTGCCTAGGAAGGACCGTCCGCCATTTCGCGAAGGTCGTGATGACCAGTCGTTGGGTTGTCGTGGTGGGTTCTCGTTGCCTTCGACTTGGCCTGCGAAGTTGGAGATTCGGGATTGTGACTGCGCCAGGAACCTGGACGCATCTGGGGGAACGGGTTTGTCAGTCGACCGCCGGTTGGCGTCGCCGAGGCTTTTGGCAGTGACAGGAGAATAGACTTACATTCCGAGAACATGGTGCTATCGGTAGTGAGGACCTCGTCCCCTCAGAAGGAAATCCGCGTGCTCTTTCGGGGTCGGTCAGGAACGCGGGAAGATGGGTATAGATAAAGTCGGCAGCCTATGTAAGGCGTGTGAATGACGATAACGGACAAAGAGTAAACGGGTGGAATGTTTGGGTGCCGGCGGCGGTGGACACTACTGGTGTATACGCAAACAGGAAACAAGACGCGACTGGCGGGCGGGGGGCTCAAAACAACTTCTGCGATGAGATTCTTGAAGCGGGTAAAATGTCAGTCACCCTTGAGTGGAATAGGCACTTTCAGGTCAAGGCCGGGGTGCTCGTGAAAAGGGCATCTGCACCAAGATGTCGGGAAGAAGATGAATCGGAGGTCATGGGGTACAGCCCGGATGAAGAGGTGAAGGTGCCTGCCTAGGTGGGCAGGCGAACGAGTGGACCAGCGAGGGAAGTGGTTGTGGCGGCACGGGTTCGGGGTACATGGGTAACCCGCCATCTGCTAGGCGGACTGGGATGGAGGCTTGTTAGGCAGCGCGGGCGCTGCAGCCTCAGCTTAAACAGCGACATAGCACACAGTTAGGCAGCCTGGAGCACACGACACTGACACTTCCCGCAATCAGCAACAACTACCTAGGACCCTTTCCTATCCCTCCACCGTCACCCCGGGTACCTCCCTCGCTAACAGACCAGCCACCCAAAACGTCAGTAGTGTACCCGGTGAGGCAGGGGCATGGTGGTAGGTAGCCACCCACACCACCCATGGCAGCTGCCGGCACTCATCCCGACTTTAAGTGGGCGATAAGGCGGTAAGTTAGTGTGATGCATTGCTGGTGTGAAGCATTGCAGCATTGAGGGCCTGGATTACCTTACAGTACCAGATGGGCCTGGCCGTGGGCGCTTTTGGCTGACTCCTTTTCAGGTTCGCCTCGAAGCGGACTCTGGGAACCGTTTCTCGTACAGTACCCGGATAATGTCCGTAAAAGACAACCTTGTTGGAATGTGCAGGAAACCAACCCATGGGCATCCCCTAGGCAAAGGAAACATGAAAGCCTTCTGCTTGAGGGAAGGGCATGCCTCACGGTTACCTCTCTGGCACCTGTGATTCCCACGAACCCACGTACTTGATACGTTCCTCCTATCTGCGCTGCAAATCTCCTCACTTTGCTACATGGCACTGACATGTCCCAGCGTGAGACACCAGCGACCGCTTTAGTCTGGTCCAACCTCCCGAGTCATTCAGTCGTTAGTCGCTAGACTCGGAGGTCAAGTCAGTTGGTCATCTCCAGGTCGTCGTCAACTGACTACCTACCCTGGCTGGTGGCTCGCCTCTGCTTATCACCTCAGCACTTGCGTCACTGATAACACCAATGGCCCCCAACCCTGCCCGCCTTTTTCCCTGGTCAGCGGTCCAATCTTAATTGGGGCTCTGGCCGTCTTCTGGGCCTTGCCCGTGACAGGGGAGACCATCTTTAACATTGACCAGCGTGATACACTTCGCCGTTTCCTACAAACGTACCTATTGGATCCCACCTACGTTGGACTGTACGTCGCAGGAGCTTAACGTACAGACGAGGTCATCGATTTTTATTTTTATTTTCTCCTCTTGGAATAGCACTGCAGAGCCGCAGACAGACTGGACTGCCTTCTTTCTCAACCGTTTTCTTCGGTGGCCACGGGAACATCCCATTGAGAACAGACGACATCTTCCTACTAACAACATTCCTTTCCCCCCTTCTCCCGAACACGTGCTCGGACAAACCACGACAGCTGTTTGAAGCTCCTCAACATCAGACCAACATCAACCACCTACCATAACCACATCAAAGACACGCTCACGCCCTCCTTAGCCTCATCTTCTCGAATCCTCTATCATCGAAGCAAAGCCCTGCCTTACGGACTAGCCGAAAAAAACAAACAGGAGAATCCAGCGCTTCATCCTCTCGGGAAGAAGGAAAAAAAAGAAGGACCACAGACCTTCATCTCTCTCACCCCCTTTCCCCCAAACCCACGAACCCATCCCGCTTAAGGGTCATGTCGTCTCCACCATGGGACTACATCGCTAAACTCGTCTGCATTGGCGACTCGGGCTGCGGCAAGTCCAGCCTCACCATCCGTCTCTGCGAGGGCCGCTTCTCTCCTCATCACGATGTGACCATCGGCGTTGAGTTCGGCTCCCGCATCGTCCCTGTTGGCCCACCCAACGCCCTCCCTCCCGCCCATACCGTCCCAGCGTCGTCCGCCGCCCAGAAGACCAAGGAGGATGGCACAGCCACGTCCAACGGTCTCCCCGAGCCTCCACGCCTCCCCGAACCGGCGGCCGCCGACGGGCCCCAGAAGCATATGAAGCTCTCCCTCTGGGACACGGCGGGGCAGGAGACGTACAAATCTGTCACGCGCTCCTACTTCCGCGGCGCTAGCGGGGCCCTCCTCGTTTTCGACCTTAGCCGCAAGCAGACCTTCCAGCACGTCACTGACTGGCTCAACGACCTTCGCCAGATCGCCGAGCCCGACATCGTCGTCATTCTCGTCGGCAATAAGGCTGACCTCACCCAGGATGAGAATAACAAGCGCGAGGTCACCAAGGAGGAGGCCGAGGAATGGGCGAAGAGGAATGGCGTCTTTGAGTACGTCGAGACGAGCGCCAAGAGCGGCGAGAACGTCGAAAAGGCCTTCATGAGGGTCGCTGAGAGGATATATAACAACATCCAGGCCGGCAAGTATGACCTCAATGACCGGAGGTCGGGTGTCAAGGGGCCCGGCGCCGGAGGGGGTAGGCAGATCAAGGTAGGAAGCGACGCACACAAGGGATCGGGCGGTGGCTGTTGCTAGATGGGCTGCCGCACAGTGTACCACCAAAAAAGAAAGAGAAAAAAAAGCACACATACGAGAAGGTTAGTGATACCCAAGGCTACCGGCAAGAGTCTTTAGCTCCTTCTCGTCCTTCAACCTTGTACTATTACTTTTAATCATAATTCACCGTCATAGTTGATTCAAGTCTCTGGGATTGGCAGATCAGAGCGCGTTGCAGAAACAAGGAAACAATGCACGTTGTATTATGCACGGAAGTATCATCCGCCGGCTGTCTCTCTCCTATTCCAAGCACAGAACACCAGCTGTTACCCCTTTTAATCGCCCATATTCTTACAATGAGCTGGGTGGGGAAAGTTGAGTCATGGATCCTCCTGCTCTCCCCAAGTACATGATTTAACAGCACAAACCTTTAATTACAAGTGGTTGTATTAAGATTTCGTTCCGTGACTTAGTCCGAGATTCTCCAGCTGTCGAACCACTTCAGGTAGCTGTACTGCTTGTTGGGGCCCGTCATGCCGAAGCAGATGGGGCTGAAGAGGATGTAGAGTCCGATGATGGCCGCGTACAAAACACCGTAGACGGTGTATTGAACGATGTGGTTTCTGTTGCGGAGGAACCAATCGGCCAAGAAGCCGAAGGTAAGGATGGCGAAATAGAGGGCGGGGTAGTAGTGGTGGACATAGGTGACACGAGCCATGACGACGAAGGGAAGGTAGTGAAGGAACCAGCCTGCTACGGGGTACAGTCCCGCGTAGTGGATCTGATCAACCTCCTTCGTGTTCAAGTCGTTATAGCCACGCTGCCAGCGGACGATGTACCAGACGACGACGAGAGCAAAGATGCCAAGGCCGGCTGTGGAGCCCCAGTAGACAAGAGGGTTGCCAAGGAGGAAGTACTTGACAATGTTGTCATCCCAACCACACATACGCAGACCGACGTTCAGGATAGGCCACTGCCACCAATGAGATGCCAAGTCGTCCTGCTTGTCGGGATCGGGAACAAGAGCATTGTTGGATGTCATCATGGCGACGTTAAGATGAATAAAGTCATGGAGGAAGGGAGACTTGTAGGATCCAGGGTCGCCAGGGGGTACTGCATATCAGTTAGCGGCGGATTCAGAGTGCCATTTTCTATTCTGTTTTTTCGCCGTCGACGACTTACGCTTATCGTTGGTGTGGGCCTCAACGTTCCAGTGTGTGTACGAGTCTTTGGGGTTGTTCTTCTTGGTACAGGTAACCTCAATCTGCTTGAAACCCCACTGAGGTAGGTTGACGTTGCCAGCGCGGAGGTAGCAGCCGAGGACTGGGTGCTTCAAGCGGAAGGCGGTAGTAAGAGTACGGATGCGGCTACGGTCACGAGAGGCAACATCGCGAACAACCTCGACCTGCCAGTGGTCCTTGTCATCACCAATGGTGAGATTGCCGTAGCAAGAGACCTCCTTGTCGGCCTTGGTAATGGGAGCAGCAATCTCGTGGGAATGGAGGTTACGTCCGGTCTGGGCGTGGATGAGGCGAATAGTACTACCATCAGCAATGAAGCGGGGTTCGGCCTCAGGGTTGTAGTCCTCGTCGTGGCGGTTGGGGTAGAAGAACCAGTCATTGTTGGCATCCTTGTGGTGGTAGCAAGTGACCTGCTGTTGGGTAGAGCCCTCAGGGTATGTCTGGATGTGAGAATGAAGCAGGCCGCCACCATATCCCATGTTCTTGATGGTGGCGCGCGAGCCGTAGGCGATCTCCAAGGGGCTGTTCTTGCCAACCTCGGTGCCCTTGAGGTTGGCCTGGAACAGGGAGCTCATTTGAGCGTCACCGGGACCAGTTTGGTCAAGGATGGCGAAATGAAGAGCGAAAGAGAGCATGTAAACCAGGAAGGGAACAATGATGAGGCCGACAACGCGGGTGACGACATGGGCACCCAGCGTAGTGACGGGCATTTTTGTGTCGCCAAACTTGTTCCAGAGATCCTCAATGGTGTAGAGGCCGACGAGGGCAGTTACAAAGAGACCGACGAGCTTGACACTGCACACGCAACCAATGCTAAGACCAGTCATGAACAGCCAGAAGAACCATTCGGGCTCAAAGGCGTTGTGGCGCTGGTTGTGAAACTTGGCCCAGCAGAGAACAGTGGCGACGGTTCCGAAGAGTAGCATTGAGTCGAGGAGAATGAAGCGGCTGATGGTGGTGTAGGAATTTTCGCAGAGAACCATCAAGGTAACGAGCCAGACGGCAGGGCGGCGCAGGTTCAGCTCGCGAGCGGTGAAGTAGGCCATGGGAATGCAGAGAATGCCAAAGAGAGCGTTGAAGGCTCTCATGAAGGTGTAGTCAACGTCCTCTGGGTACTTTTCGCCAGACTTGAACTCGAAAGATCCGTTGTAACCGGCGAGAACTCCGGACAGACCAACGAGCATCTTGCCCAAGGGCGGGTGAACGTCGAAGTAGTATTCATGCTTGATGTAGTGGCTTCCAAACTTGCCAAAGTGGGCCTCGTCCCAGGTAACGATGTTGCTGAGACCGATTCTCCAGAGTCGTGTGAAGATGGCAACGGCTGTGAAGACGATGGGGGCGATGACTACCTCGTACTGGTCGAGGAAGGAGGGACCCTGGAGAAAAAGAAGCGTTTCGTCAGCATCACGCAGTTCTGTGATGGATAGGCACTAGAAAAGGAAAGGACAGGCTTACCTTCTTGGCAAGCTTCTTCTTGTCATCGACCTCCGGAGCGGCCGTCAGGGGAACTGACTGGCCTTGTGGCACGGCACGGCGTCTGACGCCATCGCCGACGTCTGCTCCGGACGCGACAATTGGCTTTTCGACAGCCATGGCTGTTCGCCTGCAAAGTCAGCAAACGGAACGAACGGGGTGACGAAGAATGTTGAATAGAGATAGGAGACTGACTGTCGGAACGGGATGGCCGAAGTCGGTGACGAACGCGGCTTAGGGAGTGTGGACGGGAAAGGCGACGGATGGAGAGAAAGAGTCAAGCTCCAAGAACAGGGGCTCTCAGCTCTGTGTTAAGGACCGGACGAGTCAAAACTCAAGGTGTAAATCAATAAAAAGTTGGAGAAGGGGATACGTGGGATGATGAACCACCGGAGGAAAGCCGCTAAACAAAAATCAGCGGGTTTCTCTCGAAGCGTTTGGTTTCTACAAACCAAACCACCTCATCAAGATTGACTGGCTGCTGGGGCTCCTGAAGGTAGGTGAGCTGGGGAAGGAGAAGGGAAAGCTGGAAAAAGAATCATGTAATTAATATGGAGGTGACGGGAGAGTGCCCTTGGGCAAGGTGGGATGGGATTTTCCCGTCCACTAAATTGGGAGAGCTAGGTACCTGCCCCCTTGCGCGGGCAAGGCAACACGAAATTAAATGCCACCTATGCACCAACAGACGGGCTATCCCTTACAGACCAGACCACACTTAACGCGAACCAAGGGTACACCAAAGAGGTACCAAACCAGAAGCGCATCGGGGGCCAATGTCGTGATTCCATTGGCTCGGCCCCGAAGAGCTGGAGGTCATACCTGGTACGGAGTACTGGACGCGCATCGCCTCCCGATGGAATGCTCCCCTGCCCCCACAACTGCATTTCCCCTGAAGTCCTCTTGGGCCCCGCGGAAGCATCGTCGGCTCTAGCTGACAGTATATCTCACCATCATCCCCCTCCGGTTCTTGACTTTACTTTGCCTCTTCCATCCATCAAGCTTGACATGAGCGTCGTTATCGGCGTCATAGCAACACTAAAGAAGACATGATGCAACTAGTGCAATCCTGCAGCTACATTCATTGTTTTCCACGAGGTCGCTGCTAGTGTGCAGCCAGAGACCTGATGGGACAAACACATAGGCCTGCAGCACAATGACAATGGCTTGTCTCTTCAAGTTGACAGCAGTCGGGGCCCCCCGAAGCAGCGAGCTCCGTATGCGTCAACCCCTTCCAGCCCGTATTATGGCCCCCCTGCCTTCGGAGCTAGCCGCCCATTCCAGCTCCCAGCTCCCATCGCATCGTAGGTATCGACATAAACATCATCGGCGAGGTGAAGTCCCATTGCGGGCATACGGCATATAGGCCGTGCTCTGTACAGGTTGGCTAGTTGGGTGTCTCCTAGTATGATGGAGTTAAGCAACGCTAAATATCAACCTCTAATGTATTCAAATCATTCAAAGGTGCCTTTTCTTCTTGTTTTTAAAAAAAAACCAATCTGAAGGGTGGAGGGTGTTTTGATGTGATGAATAGCCATGCAAGTATCCGTCGGTACCTGTCACAGGCTCAGCTTCCAGCCTGAGCAAGATGCCCGCGAACTGGCTCACCAAAAGCCGTCTTTTTTGTTTCTTTTTCAATCGGACAGAGACAAAAGGGGGTCGTGGCATCCAGTGCCTGCCCGGACATCCATCTCACTCAGTTCAGCGACCCACTAGGCAGCCAAATCCGCCAGTGTCACCGTCTGGGCGCGGCCGCCGGCCAATTAGCCCCGCCGAGTCAAGCTTCGCTGAAGCCGCATGCGGGATCGCATCGCAAGGACGGCGCATCACATGTCTTTTTCGACTTCCTGGCGTCCATTCCATGCCATTTCCCCTCCTCGCTGGTCCCGGCCGGCTCCATGCACACACACCAGTATTCACAGGCACACCCAGACATTCGCTGATAACTCTCTCTCTCTCTCTCTCTCTCTCTCTCTCTCTCTCTCTCTCTCTCTCCCTCTCTCTCTCCGATCCTGTTACGGTGCAGATTTCCAGGTCCCAGAGACTGTCCGACACCTGTGCAAGACTCAGACACGCCTCAGGTGTCTTTCATTCCCGTTCAGTTTTACCCCCACTGCCGCCGCCGCGCCCACTTGTCGACCGTCTCCGCTGACGCCGTCGCCGACAAAAGAGACCGGATTACATTAGGGGTCTCGACCGTCTTATGTCATCGCTGCTGCATCCAATCGTCCGGTACCGTACCACCACCACTACTACGCAACACCACCGCTCTCCGCCAGTACCACTACCGATCCTTTCAAATATTATCCCCGCGACACCCCGAGTAATCTTCGCCTCCCTCCCTCCTCCGATCTTACTGCCCCGGATGTAGACTGAGTTTCACAACCGTGCGTCACTTTTCTACATAACCCGCTCGGTTCCTCGACTCACTTTTAAGAAGACTCCTCCCTCTCTCAATGTCTTCGCTGGTCTCCGACTTCATCATCAACCCGGTCCTCCGGCAGGCCCGCCGCTTTTCCGAGATCTCGAGAACCACCTTCGTCTCCGACCGGGACACTTCCCCCGACCCTATCGTTGTCACGACCGACTCCGACCCCTCGCTGACCCGGCATGCGACCGATGCGCCACTCCCATCGACTCCAACACGACCTCTCAGTGCTTCAACAACCGTTGACGACGAGCCGACTCCACCACCCACACCACATGCGCCAGTCGCGTCTTTCCCTGTAACTGTGCCAATGTCTCCTACGACCCAAGAGTCTCTGCCTGCCGACGATGGCATGGGCGCGCTGCGGAAGCGCCTCATCAGCATCCAGTCCCAGGAGATCACGGCAGAGGAAAAGGCCCGGCTGATGCACGAGGCCTTGATGGAAGGGTACCGCAAGTCTCGAGACACCCCCCGTCAAGGTGATGTGCCGCCTACCGCGATACTCGCAGGTGAGGCATGGGAGCAATCCATTCCTATTGCACCTCTCGAATCATTGAAGTTCTGGCAGCATTCGCCTGGAGAGCCGTCTTCGCCGCAAAAGTTTGTCTTGACCGCCGATGACGTTCGGCCGACGTATGCTCCCCCAAAGCTCTTCACGAGGGAAGAGCCCGAAGGCTCTCTGATACTCGGCTGCCAGCACTACCGGCGCAACGTCAAGCTTCAGTGCTCTACTTGCAACAAGTGGTACACCTGCCGCTTCTGTCACGACGCCGTCGAAGATCACACTCTTGTCAGGAAGGAAACCAAGAATATGCTCTGCATGCTCTGTGCCTGCCCTCAGCGAGCATCGGATGTATGTGTCAACTGCGGGGAAATGTCAGCTCGTTACTACTGTAATGTGTGCAAGCTGTGGGACGACCATCCAACCAACAACATATACCACTGTAACGATTGCGGCATCTGCAGACGCGGAAGAGGTATTGGCAAAGACTTCTTCCATTGTAAGGTACGTGTCGTGACCCGTATTGTTTATAACCCCACCCCTAACGCATAAATCCCCAGAAATGCTGTGCATGTATTTCGATATCTATACAACAATCCCACAAGTGTATCGAGCGCTCGACGGATTGCGACTGCCCCATTTGTGGGGAGTACATGTTCACTTCCCCCAAGCCTGTCGTGTTCATGGGATGTGGCCACAGCATCCACCAGAAGTGCTACGATGAGCATATGCTGCGATCGTACAAGTGTCCCATCTGCAACAAAAGTTTGCTTAACATGCAAAGCCAGTTCCGTCAGTTGGAGCTAGCTATTCTGGCTCAGCCGATGCCCCCCGAATTTCGGGACACCAGGGCAACGGTTTTGTGCAACGACTGCAGCGGGAAAAGCTCAGTCCCATACCACTGGTTGGGTCTGAAATGTGCCATCTGCACGTCGTACAACACAGTCGAGCTTCAGATCAGCGGCGGAAGAGATGGAACACCCGCCACGCCGACAGTTATCGCCCCAGAACCCAGTCCGGTTGCCGTCGAGGCTGCTGCTGCCCCGGCTCGAATGGACGTACCGCAAGTCGGTCGGCGAAGACACTCGTCTCATGCCGGCCCAGAGGCGCGGCATTTAATGGTGGATCGTCTCGCTAGATCAGCTTCGCCGGCACCCCCAGTGTTGCCGCCGAACATGGCGCACAGCGCAATTGAGGAAGAAGAGGAGGAGTCAGAAAACGATATCCTCAATCTTTGGGGCCGGGGGCATCACGACTCTGACGATACTGGATCTATATCCACAGACATGGACGAGGAAGATTCCGATGGCGACGATGATGACGATGATTATGAGAATGAGATCATGCTCATCGGACATCGATAGCCCCTGCGATGATGCATTCACGATCCGGGACAATAAGGTGGATCTGGTAGCGGGAGTGTTATGAAGACCGGCGCAAGGGGCCTGGAGTGACCTCACGGTTTGGACATATGGGGGTTTATGGATCATTGCGAGCATATTCACGGTTAATCATCGGTTCAGTTGGCGTTATTAGGATAGCCAAGCTTTTCCAGTATTGGAGGAGAATTTTGATTGTTGAAGCCCCTTGAGACTGGGTTATAAAAGTTTCTATAATGGATGAAACTGGAAAGTCGAACGTATCCAATGTCCCAAAACGCCTTACCGGTGATTCCTTCCTATCCGGCCCTACCCTGCCCTGTCGTTACTTTCGTATCAAGACCTAGTATAATGAGAGCAAATCTTTCATCTTCGTCGTGAGGCAATCTGTGCGTCTACCTCCTGGGACTCTTTTCTCAGTTCCTTCACAGCGCTCTGCGGTGGCTCAGTCAGTCCTCCTGCTCAACTTTAGCGACCAAGGCGAATACTTTGCTTACAGCAAGAGCCTCGGGGTTGACGCCATTCTCAATCATGGAAATGCATATCGAGAGAGTGCGGCGGTCCAAATGGCAGTTCTTTCACAAGGTCAGAGTCGGAACCAGTTGCGCAACGCATCAGGCGTCTAGGGGACTGACGAGAATGGTGGAGATCTCATGCAGGATGTCAACGGCTTGCTGGGCCGCGGCCTGCTTTCCGCTTCGGTCTTCGGCAGGCATTTCGTGTGGGTGGTTTTGATGATTCAGTTCTGGTATCGCATTTGGTGTTGTGTCAGAGGAGGGAATAGAGAGACAGACAGCAGAGAGACACTGAGAAGTGATAGGCTGAAGGGATAGAGGTGAATGAGGTTCCATCGAGCGGGGCCCAAGTTACATTAGGCTCTTTTTGGCATGGGAAAACGCGTCTGGCGCTGACGCGCTGGGTGAACAGTAGTTGCAAAATAGCAGGGGTCGGTAGGCTAAAGTGGGTAACTGCCGGAAATGGGGGGTCCATTGTGAAGCCGCAACTGACCGAACTTTTTTACTTTCTCGGATGGATCTCTCACTCACTTAGTCCCCCCCCAGTTGCTGTCTCACATTTGCTTTATCGTCATGACCTCGACTTTGCTGCGACTGCCGGCTTTTGCTTTTTGACTAACGCCTTTCAGGATTTGTAACACCCGATTCTCGCCAGGCACCGACCCATCCGGCCTTCCACATGGTCCTCGATTGCCCATAGTCCGTCCCGGTCGCTCACTCTACCCTCCGCATGATGAAGCACGCGCCATTGTTCTCTCACGATATGCTCAGTTTCTCACGGATATACTGCTTGGGCTTACGGGAAACGAACAGCTCTAATGGCTGACGAACGTGAAGAGAGCACCCGCTTGTACGGCCCTCCAAAAATCACAGTTGTACCTCATGGGGGCCAAGAGGATGGACCGCCGTTGTTGCACACAAGTCGTGTTCCGGGTCAAGGTGAGGCGGCTGCCCACACTCAGCTTGAGTGATACTGACATTTACTAGCCCAAGCAATACGCATCGTTCAGGCTCCGGAAACGCTCTATCCTGCCTCGAGGTCCGCGGAAATAGTGCCTTCTTCTACGGTTTGGGATTCCCAACGAGTCCAGCAACGATGGCTTCTCAACGCCCATCCGCAAGCCTTTGTGGGTAGCCTGGAAGCCTCGAGCTTCTTGGCGGAAGGTCTCTCCAATCTTATGCGCCCAGACACCACGCCCACCGCTCAACCGCTGTTGGCGATCACTCAGATGGCGGACGTCGCCAACCACACCCGGGTCGTGCCAGTCCCCGTGCTGGCCATGGCTGCCGGCGAATCCGGCGAGCTCCTGCGCCTTTCCAAGATGAGCGAGACGAAATGGCAATGGGGCGAAAATGAGAGTCCGACGCTACGGGTGTTCAGCATCGACCAGCACGACAGAGAAGAGACGGTGTTGTGGTCAAGTGACGGAGCTCCGATCTTGCAGATCAAGGCTGCGCTAAGCTTGGTACGATTTGAGCCTACAAGATGGTTGCTAGTGCAGAAACGGACATCAACCACGATTCTCCAGCCGGAATACCACAAGGTGCCAGTTTCAGAACGCCCGTCCGGGATTGACAAGGCTACGGAACGCCCATCCCGAATCAACCCAAAACCCATCCTTGCCATTACCTCGGAGCAAACTGGCGGTTTCGCACATTCTGATGTGTCTTTCAGCTATGGGTCTCGGAAAAACCCACCCCAACTGGCCATTGTGGACGAGTGTGGCTACTACAGTGTCTGGGACATCAAGGGCCGAGGCGTTCTGGGATCTGTTAGTATGCGGCCCAAACTCCGGCATTGCGGTCACATTCAGCTAGGCGCCACGGAGCAGCTCCCCGATGAGGACTCGCCGGCCTTCCGCACAGAGCCTCACGGAGTGCTGTGGGTCGGCTCATCGGGCCCCGGTGTTGATCTATGGGACGTGCCAACCGCCGAAGATCCTGATACGGGAAACGACCTAGCTGCCTTGACGGCGCGGTCCAAGAAACTCTTGCTGTGGAACCGCACGAAGTTTGAGGTTATTGATGTGAAGAACCCATCTTTCCGCAAGAGCTTGACGGTTCTCAAGTCGGATGAACCAGACTACATCCTCGACGTGAAATCAAACCCAGTGAGCCGAAGCCAAGTATTCATACTCACAAGCTCGTGTCTATTTTGGATTGAGACGTCCTCACCGGGGACAGCCACCGTTAAGCAGGGCAGTCTCACCATCCTGCAATCCTTTGCGCATATGAGGGTTTCAGATGCCGACACCTTGAGGCTATCCGTACATCACGACGGCAATGGGTCGGGAGATGAGGCGTGCGCACTGTATCTCTACTCCGAGAAGTCGCCAGAAGTCGAAGTGTACTGGTTTTCCATCCCTGAAGCAACGAGGTTACCGCAATTTGAGCACCACGTGGTGAGGCTCGATAACAACCCATCAAAGTTGCAAGCCATGTGTCCTGTACCAGCGTTCTTGAACAGCACCTCATCCGCAGCCTCCAAGGGGCCAGGGGCAGATTACATGAACCAACAGGTCAAGTTTCAACAACTCTTCGTCCTCGGAAGAGACCTCAGCCTCAGTCAAAGCCTCCTCGCTATCTCAGCAAGCCCAGTCCTCGAAGTCGTCCCGCCGGACAATAGTCGCGAATGGTCAAGAGACGGACAGGGACAGGCGCAAAACAAGAGGCGAAGGGAATTTTTGCAGCATTTTGAGGACACTTTTGTGGTGCCTGACGGTCTGGGAGATCTGGATGAGTTGGTACAGCGTCGCACCAATCGGTACCAGGAGCTCATGGATATCGAGCTAGAAGGGAGTGGCCAGCGGATACAACAGCGGTGGCCTCGACCCCAGAACTTCGATCTCTTCATGTCCCGTATTAGAATCTCCATCGAATCGGTCGTCATGGCCTCAGAGCACACCAATATTGAGGGACCATTGTCTGTCTTTGACGCCATCCAAGAGGCGGTCGTCAACTGTCTAGAGACCGAGGGCGGCTACATCCCATTACACACTTTGTGAGTTAAATGAATCATATACACAGGACACAGAGACTGACTAATGCCAGGCACGAGTACGAAACCACGTTCGAGGCACCGCCCCTAACCCGCGAGGCTGTTGCCGCGTGGGACTCTCGCTTCCAGGAACTACTGGGCGCCCAAACCGAACGTATCATTGCTCGACCCATTACCAAGCAGCATCTTCGCCATGGCGAGACGGTCTCTCCATTGGCGGATATCCGCGACCAGCTCGAGGAGCTGTGGAGTCCGGCGGACCTCCCGGTGAGAGCACAACAATCACGCAATGTCGTCCTGGCCGAGACGGCCGAGGCTATTGCCCGATCCCTCTTCGGTGTTGCGATTCTTGACGCTAATCTTCCCACCCCAGAGGCTGGGCCTCCTACCTGGGTGCCTGAACCACCTCCCCAGCCAAGCAGCCAACAGTCAAGCCAGCGCTCGAGCCAGCGGTTCTCGCTGTCGCCGGCCAAGCGAGGCCAACTATCGTCGAGTCAACGACTCTCGCTTTCGCCAACCAAGCTGAGCCAGCCCCTCAGCCAACGAATCTCGCTCTCTCCCACCAAACGCGGTCAAGCTCTCGGCCAGCGTCTCTCCTTCTCACCCACCAAGGGCGCCCGCTCTCAATCCCCCTACATCCCCTTCTCCTCGATCCCCTTCCCCTTCCCCTCTTCGGGTCCCTTCTCCCAATCCTCTGCCGCCTCACCCACCCCCACGCCGCCGCCGCCGCCGCCGCCATCCACCGCCCTCCAGCGCCTCAGTATGCTCGCCGAAGACCTTAATACCGCGAACGCACCCGCCCGCCAACATCCGGTGCTCTCGTACTGGCCCACGACCCGCGGCGTCGGCACCGATGGCTACATCTCCTCCGTCCTCGCCTCTTCAACGAAGCACATGAACGCCATCAACGAGCGCCGTCAGCGCGCCGAGTCCCGCCGCCGCAAGCGCAGATCGCAGCTCTTCGGGCCCTCCGCCGCGGGCGCTTCGTCGCAACCGTACGGGACGCAGGACGAGTGGGAAGACTCCGGGCCCGCAACTGGCCCCGAAAGCGCACCGCTGCCGTCTCCGACGACGCAGCCGCTGCCCAAGCTGGCGCCCCCCATCATCGGCTCGAGCCAGGCGCCGCCCGTGGTGGTGCCGTCATCGCAGACCTTCTTCTCCTCGCAGATGCCGCAGGTCATGTCGCAGCCCGTGCTTGGGCGAAACGCGATGCGGTCACCGGGGAAGAAAAAAAAGAGAAAGTCCGGCTTTTGATCATCTCCTGATTTCAAGGATTGAGTCGGGGCTTTTTTCTTTTGGTCTTATAGGATTTTACTTATTTTATTCCATTAGCGCTAGGCTATGGCGGAGATGCCATCATACCCCCCTTTTTTAGACGAGCTTCTACCAAAACTTGATGCATAGATATATTAACCACCATCCTGGAGTTGCCATTAAGCTTTCTTCTTCCTCCTAATTCCGAGCCCTTTCCAAATGAAAAACACCGCCTCACTGGCCTCCCCCGATGCCCCCGCCAACCTCATTGATCCCCGTGCCTTTGATCTTGTGGTCGCTCGGGTTCGCCGCCGCCTCATAGAGGATGTTGGCGGGCGCGCGGCCGAGCTGCATCCACTCGCCCTTGAAGCCGAGGTACCCGACGCGCGTCTCGTCCTCTTCGCCGTCGCCAAAGTTGTCGACGAAGAACAGAGTTAGGCGCTGGACGCGGCCGAAGAGGGCGCGCTTGACGGGGATCTCCTGGACCTGGGAGGTGCGTGAGAGCTCAAACTCCTGGGTGGCCTGGGCGTCCTCGGCGGAGGCGAAGTCGAGGTCGTCGCGGTTGGCGAAGAGCTTGAGGGTGCGCGGGGCAGCGGGGGAATCGGAGGTGCGGAGGAGGAGGGCGTGCAGCTTGACCTGGCCGGTGAAGCTGGGACGCATGTCAGTTCCGGTGTTTTCTGTTGTTATTGTTGTTGTTGTCGTTGTTGGTTTTGGTCTTGTGGCTGGCTTGGAGTCGGAGATAGAAGTGAAGGGTGGATTTTATAGACATTACGTGATGGAGATGTAAGATGATGTGAAGTCCATGACTTGGATTCGGGATAAGAGCTCCATCAGGACCATAACGCACATGAGTTCCCGGGAGCGAACACAGTGACCGCGTATGCATTATATGAGATTGTAAGGAACCTGCACACTTACGGAACATTAATCATCAGCTGCTCGTCGGCATCGCTCACGGCCTCGGGCTCCGGCTCGAGCCTCTCTGCCCACGTCTTCTTGACGATGGCGCGTGCACTGCCGATCTGCGACTCGTTCAGGGCCGTCACCTCGTCAAAGTTGATATGGCCGTAGAGAGAGTGCTGCAGGGCGGGCGTGATGTCGTCCGAGTGGTCGTGCTCATCGTGGCCTCCATGGGAGTGATCGTGGTGTTCGTCGTGGCAGTGGGTCATTTTCGCGAACCTGCGATGACGATGGTGACGGTGGGGTTTGGCGAAAGGGGCCTCTTTCCACGCGGGGTAGCTTAGGAGTCGGGTGCCTGAATGGGAACACGTCTCAAGGACCTTCTGTTTGGCTGACTTTCTGGAAGGGGGATGCACAAGTAATTCGAGAGAACTTAAGTGAAAGCGAATGGGAGGAAGCGTCCACGTGCTCGCTGTGAGTGATGAACGTTTGCGCTTGAAGAAGGGAAGTGACGGCCGGCCCCACCTTCGGCCTAGAAGCTTCGGGCCGGTTCCGTGATTGGCCGATCGGCCACCACTGTCTCCGAGATCACTACTGCACTGACATGTCTTTGATAGGACATTCTTAGCAGCATGACAAACAACGCAACAATTGCTAGCAGGCTGGGATGGGGGGGTTCCTCGGGGACTGTTGAAATACTCAGTACCAGATAACAGTGGAATAGTGGGATGTAATTCAACAAGCCCCTGCTCCCACGTACGCCGTCTACAGCTGACTCAATGGTTTTAGGCAGGATAGCCTAGCCAACATCAACGACCATGTCTTGTAAGCTTATTATTTAACAACTTTGAGAAATCTTTGACTCTGTCTTATCTTTGAACTGGTGTCTTGGCGATGACAGGGCCAGATCTGTCCATTCTCGGACCTGCGGATGGAAAATGTACAGATGCATAAAGATCTTCGGCGGAACGTTGACAGTAGAGGTGAGCCATGGAGGTAGCAGTCTTCTGCAATGATAGCACAAGTCCCCTAAAACAATCGCCGTAAGAATTAGATGGCATCAAGATCAATGAGGCTTTGAGATGGTGAGATGATTGAAGGACAGATTGAGTGTCGAACATTAAATACACACCTATGATACCGGGATCATCGCCGTACGGAACACACTTAGACCAAATCAATTCATTTCCTCTCAAACCCGATTTACGTAACAGCCAGTTCATGACTGAGTGAATCACTCTACGAAGCCAAGGAAACCAATCGGCTACATCTCAAGCAAAAATGCTCGTGTACGGTGGTATCATCATGCATGCTGTACCGAAAACGAGTCCTTAACCACCCTCCCTTCAGCTCGAGCCAAATGCTTAGTGCGGGTATTTCCGTTTTCCATCCCGGTACCCTTTTCCCCCTTTGAACGCCACGTGAATGCACAGCCGCGGGTCATGGCAGGCCAATCCGAAGAAGTTGAGAGGCCAAAAGACGTCAAAAATACAGAGAAAATCCTGGAGTCCATCCCATATACAAGGCTTCAAGGATGCAAGAGAATCGAAAAAGTATTAGTTGCCCTTGGAAGCAGGGAACGTGAAACCGGGAGGGTAGGCAGGCATGCCGTTAGGCAGGGTGCTGATGCCAAATGGAAACTGCTGCGGGAGCGGTTGAGCGTTGGTACTAGAGAGTTTCTTATCCTCGCGGCGGTGGTCGCGATCGCGGCTACGGCGCCAGCGGCCGGAGTCGTCGCGACTCGTATCGCCCCCGGCCCGGGTAGAGCGAGGGCCATGGTTGCCGCTCTTGTCCGTCTGCATACGACGGCTGATGGCCTTGGAGGACACGCCAGCGCCAATCTCGATGTCGGGCTCCTCGACGACTAGGCCAGTTACAATAGGTCTACCGCCACTGCCTCCGTACTCGGCAGTAAGCATCCACTTGCGGTCAGCCTCGGTGAGAAGGTCAATCGGGATGACGCTAACACCATTGCTATAGTCGCTGGCATCACGCGGACCAAAGCCAACGCCCCATCTGGTCTGCGTATTGTTAGCCAGGGTGCTTCAATAAAACATGACTGTAAGTAAAGCTTACTCGCAGGGACTGAGTGTCACCATGTTGCTCTTCGGCAAGCTTTTCCATGGCCTCCTTGGCCCGAACAGCATCGGGGCGGGATATCATTTTCACGAACGCATGACGCTTCTCCTTGTTGACGATGACCGTCTGGACTTTGCCGTAACGACTGAAGATTTCGCGGACTTGACGTTCCGGCATACTGCTATCACTTATCAGTCACTGACACCATGGCGTGCATGCGCGCTCCCTAAAAAGTGCTTACTTGACACCACCCACGAAGAGCGTTCGGCTAAGAACCTTGATATGGCCGGCAGGGAGAGACCGGTCGTACTCGATCCACTTGTCGTTTGAACCATGTCGGGAACTGTTGCTAGCGCCACCATCACGATTCGGTGGTGGACTACGTTGACGATAGTCACTGTCGCGGCGGCTGTCCCTACTATCGCGGCCACCTCTGTCGGGGGAGTGACCGCTATAGTCAGTGCCGTTGTCACGGCGGCCTCGAGAAGAGCTACGCGGGTCCCAGTGGCGACCGGGCGACCTGGATCGAGAACGACCCTGGTGTCGATTCGGGGATCGCGCGCGGTCATTGTTCCAAAGCTGGCCGAGGTTGGCACTGGGCTGAGCAGAACCGCCGTGTCCCTGGCCCTGGGTGTAGTAATTCTGCGCGGCAACGATAGCGGGAGCAGCGGGGCTGGGAGCCGTACCGTTCTGGGCACCGTTTACAGCGGCGAGCATGGCAGCAAACTTGTCGGCGGTAAGACCCTGGCTAAAAAGAGTTTGCAACATCACCATCTGTTCAGTAGTGTTGAGAGAGGCACCAGCAGGCGGCTGAGGCATTTGGGGCATCTGGGGCATCTGAGGTAGACCTGGAAATTGCATGCTGACAGGCTGGGTTTGTTGTTGGGCCGAAGGCAGCGAAAACGAAGCCGGAGCTGGCGCGGTAGGGACGCCGCTAGTGAAAGGGGGCATCGAGTACGGGAACTGCTGAGAATTTATGGGAGGCGCAGACTGCTGCTGCTGCTGCTGAGGGGTGACACTCTGGAGTCTGGAGAGCAGACTCTGCAGGTTGGCGGGCACCTGCGGGCTACTCTGGGTCTGGACTGGAACTTGGGGTTGACCAGAATTGTGACTGCCATTTTGATACTGGCCGTTGTTGTAACCCTGACCACTATATTGAGGCTGTCCCTGGTTCTGTCCCTGAACGCCGTTCTGGCCCTGTTGCCGCGAGAACCTCGCAAGGTTCTCAAGATTCGCCAGGATGTTAGTAGCATCTGACGCAGGTGTAGAAGACGGAGCCGAGGGCGGAACCACTGGCTTATTGTAGCCCATCCGCTCGACCAAGTCTGGGGGGGGACTACCCTCCGGCGTGAATGACTGGGCTAAAAGATCAAAATAATTAGTTTGAGGCGAAACTTGAGGGTTTGGCGAGCGAAGTGACAAAGCCCAGCACTCAGTAAACGGTGAAACATACTCGGGGCGGAGGCAGACGTAGCCTCCTCCAGCTTGTTCTGGAATGACTCTATCATCTCAGGGGGGAAAGTGAGGCCCTTGCGCCAGATTTCAATCAACTTGTTCAACTTGTCCTACAAGGCAAAGCAATGTGAGTGGGTGATTCGTCAAATTTAGTTGTAGTCAAGAATAAATGGGCGCCAATGTGTGTGAGTGTGCAGTCTCTGTAGTTCCATTCTTGCGTCCCAAGTGTAAGACAAGGGTAGAGGATGAAAGACTGCACACACCAAGCGCCGCCATCGTCACAAAAGTACGAGGGAGCATGTTATGGATAACGGTCTGGTGTTCCAGGGTTTGACACATACCTTATAGCCCTCAGGCAAAGCTCGAAGCAGGTCATCAATGAGATTGGGCATGAGCATAGTCAGTCGGTGTGCGCCGGCACCAAACGTGCCATCTGGGGCATTCTCGTTGGAGACTTGCTGGCGACTTCTGGCCTGCTCAAGCCATTTGCGGATCACTGAGTCCACTACATACAGGATGCCGAGCTTGTAGGGAGGGGTTGCCATCTTGAAGTACGTGAATAGCTTTTGGATAAGGACCGATTCATACTGTAGAAAAAAGACCAGAGGTTAGTCTACTTCACCAGCCTACTCAAGATGACGACGTCGTATCAAAATATCGTATCATACCTGAACGTTTTCAACACAGATGCTGGTCATAGCAGCAATGCGAGTGCCTGTAACGCCAGGGGCCTTGTAGTCCGAGATGGCCTTGAGAGCGGCCTCAAGGGCCGCAACAGGCGGAGCGGAAGCCATCTTGCAGGCTGATACGCAAGAATAGCGATGGCGGCAGCGGTGCGCTTTTCTTCAGAAATGGTCTCCTTGAGAAGTACGGGTGGAAGAATGTAAGGTGGACTGGCAGGCGCGCAAGAGAGGGGAAAGGACGTCGCGACCTGCTTGGGGAAAAAGGGTGACGCGAGGTGTGGTTTACTGATTGCGCGGGAAGATACCTAGGTAGATACGCGAGTTCCAGGGAGTGGAAGGGGTCAACGGAAGGAAGGCACCAGCCTTTTCCTGGATGAGAAAAAAGACAGGTATGGCCAGGTCGCTCTTTCCCTCGATCAACAGCTTTTTGCGATAGTTTTCTTGTTTTACGGACCGCAGGCAGAAAAATCCCAAAATGTCGCAGAAGCCACACTCTCAAGGTACGAATAAATCGAGTCTGTGGATTTGGATGACTCTCTACTTGTACGGACAGAGCGCGCGACACCTTTTGACGAGTCGTCTAAGGTCACAGAGGAGATTTCAAAGGACAGGAGCCGTCGCCTGGACTACTTCTTTTTTTTGGCTTCACCCACGGTCGGACTTGCGCGGTCCTCGAGGGAGAAATACGATCCTCGTCAAAGTACGATGGCAGTTTCGATGGAAATCAGTTATCTTAGGCTTCGGGGCGGGCGGATGGTTGGCGGCAGTCTTGCGCTGAGCTTTTGGCAATTTTCCTAGAAGGGAGAGTGGTGAAGATGGGAGGTTGGAAGAGGAAGAAATTCAGAAGTGGAGACGGAGGATGGGAGCTGCTGTGACACTTTGGGGAGCACGGGGAACTGGTCCTTTGAGTCGCTGGCAGGTGGCAGGCGGTAGGTATGTGCGTCACAAAAGACCGCTTTATTTTGCCCTATTTCTAGTGGTAGTTCAATCAAATAACCAGATGTCTTTGTCAGCTCGAGCTCACGTTATGTGCGTATATATATGCCTGAGGCAGAATCTCTTCGGTCTTATTGCTGCCAGGCTGCATTTTCTTTTTTCTTTTTTCGAAGCGAGATGATGGGTCCACCGCCGAGGTTTTACCGCGATGCCGCTGATGACGGATCGGACAGCAACAGGTAGCTTAAGTTGTGCTTGCTTATTCCGCACTGGGCAAACAAGGATTCAGTTCGTCAACCCATTTAGAAATGGCGGGAATTGTCTCTAAGTCTAGTGCTAGGATTGGCCAAAGCTTCCTTTAACGTGTGTGCGATGCCAGGCAGGACATCAACAGAGAGAGTATTTGTGTATGACAGAGCCGGACCCTGTCCTTGTTGCCGCAATACTTCACGGATTATTTACTATCCACAGAGGAGTGGTTGTTCCCTAGCAACACCGCACTATGATCTCCATTCAGACTGCCACATCACGACCCCGCCAAACGATAACCTGAATGTATCCTGTTCGTCATGCAGCGGCCACTACCCATATAGCAATGCGATTGCAGAGCGACTACGCGATGGTCCGAAGGCAGCATTGATTGCCTTGGTTGTACGGATAGACGAACAGAACTAGTCATCTTCTTCGGATGAGCTGGTCGAGCTGTGCCATGGTTGGCGTTGCGGACCGGCCGGAGTGCAGAATGCGTGGTTTTAATTGGCCCATTATTGGGACCTACGGCGGGTCCTGGAGGCTCGGAGCTGGTGGAAGATGCGTGAGACAGGGCTCGGAAGAGAGAGAACGGTACTGACGCTGACTCTGGCGAGTCCGGTCCTCGTCTCTGCAGATGGCTGATTCTGAGTAACACGGACAACTCGTGGGGGACCGGGCCGTGGTCTAAAAAGCCCGGGTGTCTGGATCGTTACCGGTCGCCCAGTCTCACCGTGAGGCGCGTTATCCTTGGCCGTCCGTCCAAGGGTCTAAAATCAAGGCTGCGATATTGTGTCTACGATCGACGGGCAATCGAAGTAGGGCCTTCCGAAACTCGGACGAAGAGTGGGTACTCCGAGGGAAGCCGCCCAGCTACCACCCATCTCGGCTTTTCGCGCTCAAGAGGAGCGCTGGATACGGGTGACAAAACTGGGGACTGGAGCAGATGCCAGACTCTGCAGATGTTACGGTGGAACCATAAGGGGTACGTAAATAAATGGAAATAAAGGAATAAAGAAATAAAGAAGAAGAAAAAGAGGGGGACCCGCTAAGAAAGGCTTCCGCAGGTGAGATCCCAAGGTTGACTGGCCAGATTGACAGAATCCGCGGTTGGGGCGCACAAGAAATACATCTTGCACGTCTCTGGGTACGTATCTCTTCGCGAGTCGCTCGCATCTACCGCCGGTGCTTGTTTTCTCCCTCGTGGCCTCTTCTATCTACCTGGTATGTATCCGTATGGTTTTACCTCAGGTATCAACGGTCTAGAGGTTTTCCATAGCAGCAATCGAGACCTCAAAGGGAGGAGGTCAACGGAGTGCCGGATGGCGGCTAAGCCTCTCACTCAATTCCTGCATGCCGGCGCAATAGTGCGCGCGCTATGGCGCGTTGAATGTTCTGCAGTCTGGCCACGATCTGCATCTGCTGGATTCTGGACAACCTGGAACCTGGGGAGCTCAATGGAAAAAAAAATTCCACGGTTAGACCGACGTTGGGAGCGCACTACAGGGCAGCCGGGGTGCGACAGATGTACCTGCAGCGCCAAATGGCTAGCGTTAGTACCTCACCGCACTTGGAGACAACCCGTATGCCCGCCGAGGTACATTGTTATTTCCACACACCTGTGACGTGACCCCCCGAAAAGGCCCCCCGGTCCAAGAGCGCCTTGCTTCATATTTTTCTATCCCATTGCCTGCGGCTTTTTTCTTT
Organism: Colletotrichum graminicola M1.001; assembly: GCF_000149035.1. Classification (NCBI taxonomy): domain Eukaryota; kingdom Fungi; phylum Ascomycota; class Sordariomycetes; order Glomerellales; family Glomerellaceae; genus Colletotrichum; species Colletotrichum graminicola. The sequence continues at coordinate 240,866 of NW_007361040.1, forward strand.
CCCTCCTTTCCGACCTTCATCCTTCACCAGTCCCTGAAGCCTCACGATATCTTTCACAATGTCTGTAGCGCGTCTTTCCTCCTCCGCTCTGAGGGCTTCCCTCAGAGCCTCCCCCTTCAAGGTGTCAGCTTTCAACGCCGCCCGCTGCTACTCTTCCAAGAACCAGGTAGGCCGCCTTTCCACCATGCCGCTCGTCCGGCCGATCCCAACACCTCGGTTATCATGAAACTGATATGACCGCATCTAGACCTTGAAGGAGCGCTTCGCTGAGCTCCTCCCCGAGAAGATTGAGGAAGTCAAGGCTCTGAGAAAGTAAGTTGCTGCCATCCGTTAAGCCTCCTTGTCCCGAGTCCGACATCCGTTAACCTCGCCGCAGAGAGCATGGCAGCAAGGTCATCGACCAGGTCACTCTCGACCAGGTCTACGGCGGTGCCCGTGGCATCAAGTGCCTTGTCTGGGAGGGTTCCGTCCTCGACGCCAATGAGGGTATCCGTTTCCGCGGCAAGACCATCCCCGAGTGCCAGGAGCTCCTCCCCAAGGCTCCCGGTGGCAAGGAGCCTCTTCCTGAGGGTAAGTTCAGTTTGCACGATAAGCTTTTCCATTCATTGTAATGACAACGGTGCGTAGGTCTCTTCTGGCTTCTCCTGACTGGCGAGGTCCCTACCGAGCAGCAGGTTCGCGACCTGTCCGCCGAGTGGGCTGCCCGCTCCGACATTCCTAAGTTCGTCGAGGAGCTCATCGACCACTGCCCTACCGACCTTCACCCCATGGCCCAGTTCTCCCTGGCCGTCACCGCCCTCGAGCACACCTCTTCGTTCGCTAAGGCCTACGCCAAGGGTGTCAACAAGAAGGACTACTGGGGATACACCTTTGAGGACTCGATGGACCTGATTGCCAAGCTGCCTACCATTGCCGCTCGCATTTACCAGAACGTCTTCAAGGGTGGCAAGGTCGCCCCCGTCCAGAAGGACAAGGACTACTCCTTCAACTTCGCCAACCAGCTCGGTTTCGGCAACAACGAGGACTTCGTCGAGCTCCTCCGTCTCTACCTGACCATTCACACCGACCACGAGGGTGGTAACGTCTCTGCCCACACCACCCACTTGGTCGGCAGTGCTCTGTCCTCCCCCTTCCTGTCCGTTGCCGCTGGTCTCAACGGTCTGGCTGGTCCTCTCCACGGTCTGGCCAACCAGGAGGTCCTCAACTGGCTCACCGAGATGAAGAAGTCTATTGGCGATGACCTCAGCGATAAGGCCATCACCGACTACCTCTGGTCCACCCTGAACGCCGGCCGTGTCGTTCCCGGTTACGGCCACGCCGTCCTCCGCAAGACCGACCCTCGCTACAGCGCTCAGCGCGAGTTCGCTCTGAGTACGTGCCCCTCCGGGTTGATCCATGAAGATCGCAGAAAGAAGCTAACAACCCTACAGAGAAGATGCCCAACGACCCCATGTTCCAACTCGTCAGCCAGGTCTACAAGATCGCCCCCGAGGTCCTCAACCAGCACGGCAAGACCAAGAACCCCTACCCCAACGTCGATGCCCACTCTGGTGTCCTCCTCCAGTACTACGGTCTCACCGAGGCCAACTACTACACCGTCCTCTTCGGTGTCTCCCGCGCCATCGGTGTCCTGCCCCAACTCATCATCGACCGCGCCCTCGGCGCCCCCATCGAGCGCCCCAAGTCCTTCTCCACTGCCAAGTGGGCCGAGATTGTCAAGAAGCTCTAAGCGGTGTACGCGTAGGAGGCTGGAGTGCGAAAGACGAGGAGAAGACGGCGGACGCGAGTAGTGTTGCCTGTGCGGAAAAGGCAGCAGGGTCGCAGGAGCGATCAACAATAGACATGAAAAGCAGCGTGTTGTTTCAGTCGGCGTGGATAGAAAGGCTCCGCGCGATACCATCCACTGCGCTTGTACAATATCGAGAAGGGCTGCTTTTACCGGGAATTTCTGGCTTGTTTTAGTTCCCTTGGCCAAAAGCTGACACGGGCTTGCGTCCTGAATACACCATGACGAATTTGAAGTTTACGTCTGAACTCTTTTGTTTGCCATCCTTGCGAGGTCTGTTCGCAAAACATGGGTTGCACGGCAATATGATGTGATGACTCGGGATGAGATGGAGTCGGAATGGGGAACAATTGCCGATCAAGACTTTTTTGCGCATGACGGATGGAATGTCAGGCGCGCCGCGATCCCTTGGGGCATGCGGCCGGACTCGAGCTATGCAAGCTTAGAGTCGAGCTGCTGCAGGCACGCGCGCGCACCAGTATCCGTAGTTCATGTCACTTTCATGGATGCATGTAAGCCGAAGCCATCTTACATTACATTAGCTCACGCATGTCTATACGGCCGACTGAGTGCTTGTTCCCCAAACGGAGCCCGAAGGAGATTGGAAAGGGCGCGGCTCTTCCTAAAGGGGGGAGGGGTCCATTGAGTGATAAGCTGGCGGCTGTATCCGTAATGTTGTATGTACCAAGGTACCTAGGTAGTTACCTAGGTAGAAGAGTCATCAACGCAGAAGAGGAAGAAGGAAGAAAGAAAATTGCGAGTGTGAGAGTTGAACAAGGCAATGGCAAACGATTGACCGAATGGGAGGTGCAAGTGGAGGGCCGACGAGGGTCGCGGTTGAGGCTTTGCATACGGAACGTCCCCACGGAATTTTGCGTTGAGCTCTCCAGATGGGGACAAGGCTGGAGCTGTTGGGGTGGTTGAGCTCCAAGCTGGGCGAGTTAGTGTCCGTTTTTAATCGCTGGTGGAGAGCCCACGGGCCAGTCCGTGACCATTGTTGGAGACTGATGCGCGGCCGGCGGACCCTGTTTTTTCTTTTCTTTTTCTTCCTACTGATGTTTTGGTGCTGGAGGGAGCTATAGACCAATGGAGAGCTAGAGCTCCCTGCTAAAGCTGTGGCTTGTCTGCTCCGAGCGAGGTGAGAAATGAGGTGAGGTGAGAGGTCAGCCCTGGTGAGGAAACATCAACCGCTGGCTGGTTTCTATCCTTATTCCCAGCTTTGGCTGGCATTAGACTGCATGTTGGGAGTGTTCAATTGGTACACGACAGTAAGTGAAAACATTCTCGAATTGACTTTGGCCGTGACGTGCCGTCTATGCTTAACGTTGGACGACTCCTGGGCGAGGCAGGCGCAGGGAGAAGGAAAGGGGGTCTCGTCTTATAGTAATGTCCAGACAGACAGACGGCGCCATCTTAGCCTTGACCGCCCGTCTCACCGTCGCAATCCATTCCCATCTCCCGTGTCATTTTTGCGTCCATCTGCTGGCTGGCATTTTTAGGAGTTGAACACACCAGTGCAATATACCGGCGTGAAACCCAGTTCGCCTACCTAGGTACCTTAGGTGCCTGCCTCAACCATTTAGGCGAGAAGGAATCAATGACTGCTTGGCTGCTTACATAGTACTTGGCCTGATTGCTCTAGAGGAACTATCCATCGGCGATTGACTGGGACACATTAGGTCTTACCGCTCTCTCGATTTCCCATTTCCCAAGCTTGATTGTTTCTGCAATAGTAATCAATCAACAACTGTGGCTGCATTGTCCGTCTATCGGATCGATCCCTCGGACCGACCCCAAGTTCCAAGTTCCAAGTCCAAACCCAGGTCAGCTCAGCAAGGCCCGCCCTGAGACCAAACGATTGGGGAGCTACTCAGGTACGGGTGGCACCCCTGGCTCACTGTTCCCTTTCCCAAACCCACCCAATTTCCACGTGCAAAAGGCGCCGTCTCCTCCCTCGCTCGCTCAGATCCGGAGAATCCCCCTTCTGTTCTTTCTTACTCTATCCTGTCCCCCCAAGAGAAACAGCTTCCCCGGTTTAGGCCAATCCCGTCGCCTACTTTCCCTCCCCCCCGAACAAAAACCTGCACCCTTTTCCCCCTTACTAAAAACCTCGGCCTCCCTCGCTAATCCAGCTCGATATCCGAGGTCACCAGCCTTTATCCCGTAACCTGCCGCACATTCCCCATTCTCGAACTCTCCCGGCTCCATTCCCAAGCCCCCTCCGCCGGCCTAGCCCGTACCCCATAAACTCCAACTACACCTTACATCCCCCCGCGAAGAAGCACCCTCTTCCCTTGGTCAGGGCCCCCTCCGTTATCAACAAGTAGCAGAAAGCCATGGTTGCCGTCGCCACTATGCCCGCCCCCATCGGGGAGCCCCAGAAGCTGGAGAAGAAGCCCGTCAAGTTCTCCAACCTGCTCTTGGGCGCCGGTCTCAACATGTTCGAGGTCACCACCCTTGGTCAGCCGCTCGAGGTCATCAAGACCACCATGGCTGCCAACCGTGGCGACGGCTTTGGCAGCGCCCTGGGCCGAATTTGGGGACGTGGAGGTGTCCTTGGCTGTGAGTAACCTCCCAAATGACTCCCATCTATCTATCTCCGTACCTGTGTCTGCTTGGATTTCGGATTTCGGAACCGCCTTCAATCAATGCTGCGTACTGCGAATCGACGCCCTCTCGATGGTTTATCAAGCAGACGAGTGATCCGTCCGGAATAGTCACATCGCGATCGAGATTGACTGACACTCTTCTTCCCACAGTCTACCAGGGTCTTATTCCCTGGGCCTGGATTGAAGCTTCCACCAAGGGCGCCGTCCTGCTGTTCGTTGCCTCCGAAGCCGAGTTCTACGCCCGCAATGCTGGTGCTTCCGAGTTCGGTGGTGGTATCATCGGTGGTATCACGGGTGGTGTTGCCCAGGCTTATGCCACCATGGGTTTCTGTACTTGCATGAAGACGGTCGAAATCACCAAACACAAGATGGCTGCCACGGGAGTCAAGCCCCCCAGCACCTTCGCCACATTCATGGACATCTACCGCAAGGAGGGCATCAAGGGCATCAACAAGGGTGTCAACGCTGTTGCCATCCGTCAGATGACCAACTGGGGTTCCCGTTTCGGTCTCTCCCGTCTGGCTGAGCAGAGCATCCGCGATTTGACTGGCAAGAAGGACGGCGAGAAGCTCGGTGCCTGGGAGAAGATCCTTGCGTCCAGTATCGGTGGTGGTCTGTCCGCCTGGAACCAGCCCATCGAGGTCATCCGTGTCGAGATGCAGTCTAAGAAGGAGGACCCCAACCGTCCCAAGAAGATGACGGTCGGTAACACTTTCCGCTACATTTACGCAAACAACGGTATCTCCGGCCTTTACCGTGGTGTGGCCCCCCGTATCGGTCTTGGCGTTTGGCAGACGGTTTGCATGGTTGCTTTGGGTGATATGTGAGTTACTCCGCGACTTACTGCCTATCGACACGAACTATGCTAATTAGGGCGGAACTATAGGGCGAAGACTTACGTCGAGAAGATCACCGGCGACAAGGTCACGGCTAAGCACTAAGGTCACGGCGTTGGAACGGGGATTTGAGACCCATGCCTGGAAAGGTCGTTGGGGTGAGCATTGAACGGTTGGCAACAGTGTGGAGAAGCTGCTACAGCTCTATTGATATCGCGGATAGTCCCCCCGCCATAACCCCGCGCGAGTGAAATCCCGGGGCCCCACATCTGTACCCGTTCTTGATCTCGTATTTTATGTTTAGAAATGTGCCGCTGGGGGATACGCCTCGCGCCCCTGGAATTTTAGACCAACGATTCATGGACCGAATTTCAATAGCCGTTGACGGTGACTAATTGCTGCCGTGTGGTTATGCAACGAGTTGCTACTGATGCCTCAACGGCGTCCGGTTGAGCTCGCCCGGGCACATGTCCGGTCAAGGCCGAGCAAGCGGCTCTCGGACAGGCCAAGCACCACAAGAGCTTCAACAAGACTGACTAGGACCAGGTCTAGGACTAGGACCAGACCAGGCAGCTGCGCTCCGTCGTCGATGAAACATACCTTCGGTCCGGGCCCGTGATCCGCTGCGGCTAGGTCCGACGGCGCTTGCTTATCATATGTGGAACTAGGTATGTTTTCATCGGCGGCAGATTCATGGAAACTGTGCAGGAGTTATAAACTAGGGGCCTTTTGCAACAGAGCCTCCTTTTTTCTTCTTTGCTCTCTCTCTCTCTCTCTCTCTCTCTCTCTTCTTTTTTTAGATGGTTCCGTTGTGACGCTGCTCCGCTCATCCCCCTCCTCGAAACTGTGCTAGTCTGTGAGACTTGAGCTGCCATCTGGCGTATCTGCGAAGGCACTGCCCATGAATGTCCCGATGCTTCTTCTTGCTAAGGGACGACGGAGTGGTCGGCTTTTGGACTGACAGTCGTGGTCGCCATCCACACACGACACATCGGGACCCCCCTCGCAGCATTCCGGCGTCTGCCCGCTGTCTTTGACATGGTGTCTTCGCCAAGTTCTCTTTCTGATTTCAGGCGCGGTCTTGTTTCGTTCTTGAGTTTCTCCTGTGTTCTGCGTCCCAAACCCTTACTCGAATTAAACGGAGTTGTGTCCCCAAATGTGCCGGCACCAGAGACAAATGCAAGGCGAATCCGAGGGCATTGCGTCTATCATGCCGGGCGATGCAGATATCGACCTTGAGATGACGATCGATGAGGCGACCTACGCGATCCTCACCCTAGAGGTTCCGCCCGAATATTTCAACCCTGATCTTGCCACGTTCTTCGCTGAACGCACTACATACAATGCTGTATTGGCATCTTCCAGAACGCTTGACCAGACCTAGGTACTGTGAGCGACACTCATGGATGGATGTACCCCCCACCCACCCTGCAGAGTAACTCAGCAGGGGCAAACCTAGATGCACTCGGAAAACGTCATAGATGATCACCTCAAGCTAGCTACACACTACATCGTCGATATACCTGACAGCCGGTAGCACGGCCTCAAGACCAGGGGGTTGTTCGGGTTATCGCGGGTTTCTTTTCTTTCGAACAACCAGCGGGAAAAGGTTTGGTTTCGAGCCTTGGTTAGTCTGTACTGAGTCTTGCCGGAAGGATAAATTGCAACCCGGTTCGAGGACATTCCCCATGTGCTTCTGTGGGCCTGCCTTTCTGGTGTTGGAGTAGACCAGGACGTCAACCAGAGGTACTTTGGGGGGGGGGGCAGTATCGGTAGTTTCCATTGCTAGCCCTCTGATTCATGGCGGGCTGCGTTTCACGTGCTTTACAAGGGCCATTCTGTATAGCCTCCGTTACGCTGGGCTCCGGCGTAGCATTTGAGGATTAAATGTACAAAATGTCTGTTGCGGTTGCCCTCCTCCGTCGTCAATTCTCTAGCGCTAGAGACAGCATATTCTTCTCCTGTAATACAGTTCAGGTACCATTTACCCAAACGAAACAAGGTGTTCTGGGCAACCGTGATCAATGCTGACGATTTTTACACTGCTGGGCCCTTCAATGAGGACAAATAGTAAACAGTTGATATAACTGGCGATATATGAAGAGAAAACGTACACAGTATTGGGGTAGGACTCTCTACAACGCTGTCGAGGGGCCCTTGAGAGATAGCCTTGCCCAAAGAACCACGAGTCCACAATGTAATCCAAGCACTGACGAACCCATCCCCTACATTAACATGACAACATGTCCTCCTGTCCGTACCAGACGATCCAAAAAAACCACCGTGGGAACCAACAATGGTCTGCCACGACACCAGAGCAAACACCTGTCCCATCAAGCCAAGCGGGGTCGAGAACACTCAGCATTTGATCTTGCCGTACCGATTCCTGGTCGCCTCGTACCAGGCCGATGAGACGGCGCCCTCGTCGCAAAGCGCCGTGAGTGTGAAGCCCCAGTTTAGGATCTTCACCCTGTCGTCTCGGCTGTGGTCATCGCACCACGGCTTCGTGATGGCGCCGCACGAGGAGAAGCGGCTGAGATTGTGCCAGAGACGGGAGCAAATACGGGAGACGGTCTCGTCGACGACGGCAGTGACTATGTAGCTGTTGGTGACAGTAACCGGGCCCGCGCCGGGCCAGCGTTCAAGCGAGCAGCGGGCTGTGCTGCTAATCGGGGGGCCCGCGGGGCCGAGAAGGGGCGCCTTGTGGGGTTTCGCCGAAGTGAGGACGCTGACGGCCACAACGAGGAGGGCGGTGAGAGGGAACTTCATTGTTGGTAGTAGAGCTTTAGGCGGAAATAGAAAGACTGTGTGTGAGGGTACGGCGAGAGAATGAATGAGCGCCGACAGTATTGAAAAGGAGTGGTGTGGGCAAGGTAAGACTCGAAGTTTGGAAGTGGAACTGCGGGTTTTTATGTGCTGTGAATAATAGAAGGGGAATAACAACGAGACAATCAAGAGGAAAGGGCGATAGATATAGACCTGCATGTTACCTGAAGATGCCCGGGGAAGGAGCATTGGGCTCATCTTGCTCCATCGTTATTTCAATGCACGATGCCATCACTAGTCTGTCTGTGGATCATGCTCACTACTGAGCTGACAGAAAGTTAAAATCATGCGTGCTTCTAGATTCTCGCGGCTAACTGCACTGGTGTTGATGTTTGTAGTGTACCTCTCATTGCTGGATGTTAAGCATCGGTGATGCGTATACCCAGTGAGATCACCGTCGTTCTAGCCAACGATGGATTCAAATGGTGGAGGCAGGAAAGATGGCATGCATTGTTACTAAGCGATTCGGCTGGATTTGAAATCATATCGAATAAGACGGCAAGTTCTGAATATCTCACCGTCAGGGTAGCTCGAGGCAAATCGATGCCGACAGCGGAGAACCATAGAGGTCGGGAGGCTCTGTTGAGGTGAATAGTTTGTCAAGATATCCAACAAGTACGTGTAAGTGATGACGAAGTACCGAGATATCGCAGCTTCATCACAGGTAGAATTGGCTTGAACACATGTGTTCTTTTCTGATGGAAAACAGTTTATACCACAATTAACTTCAATAGTCGGACTCGTCAAAGTCTCAATCGACATGCATGAGGCTTCGATACCTGTACGGCTGCATCGTGTGTTCTGAGCTCACTTAGCCAATACTCGATGAGCCTCTGGTCCGATTCCGAGAACCTCGAGAGCCTTTATTTCTTCCCTTTCCTAATCCTCTCGTTTCTTCACGTGTCAAGCAAGCAGTTGTACTACAGGAAGACCATTTTCACAGGAATGATATTCGACCTCCTCGTATAGCAGAAACCTGAGTACATCGTGGGATTTGCAGCTGAAGAATGGAACCCATTCCGGAGAGAGATGCATGCAGCATGGGAACATAGGAAACAATCACACGTGAAATGCAATCGTCAGGGCCCCTTCTGCGTGATCATGGCTACTGCCCGTTCACTTCTGTTCGTAATGCAATCAGTGACTCTTCTCGCATGCCTGTTGTCCTCGGAAAGCATTACAGCGAAAGTATCACCCAGAGGCGGCAGAATGGTTGACCTGGAGCCGTAAGAGCTTGAAAGGGACTGCCGGACAGAGCGCTCGCCACGATGCCAGATACGCGGAGGCAACTGATACTCCATAGACCTATCGAACGCCATAGCAGACGTATACCATACGGTACCGGCCTCACACAGTGAGAGAAACAACTAAACCAAATCCATAGGCAAGACTAACTGCAAGTTCTCAATCTCTGACAAATCAGTCGTGTAGCTGCTTTGGCGACAAGGGGTTCTCGTGATACCTACCTTAACCTCTGACAGCTTGCAGAGTTTCTACATCATTTCCGATGTCAGTTTCATTGCACATCTACCACTGAGACTTGGTGACTCGGTGTTCTTATGGTGCCTCCCAGAGCTGTCAACTCCAACGACAGATCAGTTGGAGACCAAGACCCCCAACCGTCGCCCGTCAGAGCCCATAGAAGTCCACGGGTTCACTAGCACATACGACAACAAGTACCGACGAACAAACCAAGTCAGCCATTGGACAATGTGTTCCTCTAAGCTCTCCCTTCACCCCTGGCCGGCACATCATAATGAACCACGGCGGACTTTCGCCAACGTCCGCCAACGTGACTTGATGACGAGAAACGGTCTTCCACCATCCCAAACGCTTGCTTGGGCTTTCTACCCCGAGAGCGAACATCTGACGCCGCAGAAGAAAGGCCTGGTCTCTCAGAGACGTCATTTGGGTATAGATATTGCTTGCCAGAGCCCGCAGCATGCGAATATCGCGGTGCCTTGACGGCAACACTGGCAACCGCCCCTAGGGACGGAGGCTTCGTGGAAAGCAAACGCAACTACTCAACCTCTCTTCAGCCAAGTCCAAACCAAGAGCCTCAAACGTGCGAACCCGCCAAGGCTGAACGACCCACGTCATGCAGGTTGCTGAAGATACCTACTCACAACATCGTCAACAACCCAGCCCCCTATTCCCTCTGTTGGTGATGCACGAAACTCTCCGGGACCACAGCCCAAAAATACACAAGATAACAGATCGCATAACGGCCACCCCCTTGCCGCGTATACCGTAATCTCAGTCATGGCCCAAGCCTGCAATGGCCACGTCTCACAACGCGAAGCCCTCCCGCAGCCTTCTCCCAAGCCCCTGCCAAGACCGACTCACTCACCCTCTCGTCCAGCCTGCCTTCCAAAGCCTCAGAGTCAAAAACAGAGCCGCCTGCGCCTCCCGATCCAAGCCTTCGTCATCGCAAACCGAGGGGGCACGGCAGGATGGGGACCACGTTGCCCCCTCTTCCGAACCCCGTAAAGCTGGCCTTCCAACAAGGACATACGTTGAACTCCAGGCATGCCCCAACATCGGACGAAAGAGGGAAAGGAAAAGGAGAGGAGAGACGGGTGACGCCTCATCACTCAGCGAATGCGCCCGTTGGCCAAGACATCCAAACAAGCTCTTCGCCCAAGCCCCTCAAACTTTCCCATCGCCAGTCGCTCTCTCTCCCGCTCACACACACACACACCTTGTAAAGCAGACGCAGGCCCGATGGTCCGCGTCCACATTGGCTATGCCATCTGATGCAGAGTTCAAGACCGCAGAATAGGTCAAGATGAATAAAAAATAAAAAATAAAGGGGGAGGGGTCGCACAGCTGGGAAGCCTGTACTTGCTCACTTTCAACCCCTCACGACTTGGAAATGTGCGTGCTTGTCGGCCCAACTGACCATGACCTTGATCGGACATATCCGACGACCACACCCACCGCCCCTTATGCCAGTGTGAGAACAAGCCACGTTGGATGAGAATAGAACAATTCGAGAAGCTGCTTTCCCTCGCGCCAAGAAATCTTTTGTGTGAAATCATCGAGTCACAAGGGGCGAAGAGAATCAGAAGCACCGGCTTCTCCGTGGCATCGGCCCACTTGCGCGAACACGCGTGTAGGTACATGTGTGTTTGAACGGCATCCTCCCCTCTCCGCACTATCGGTGAAACTCGAAACACGTCGGCATAAAGCGGTAAATGGAAACGCATGAATGACGGGAGGGAGGATCAAACGGGTTCACGTCAAGCAAGCTAGAAATCCCACCGACCTCGCGGACGGGAAAAATTGGCCCAGACAGCGTACATACCTGGTACAAGCCAGGAAAGAGAGAAACGAGAAACAAGACGAGACGAACGGGTCGGCTGTGCACCACCAACCAACCCCCCCTCCCAGTATTTTTCCGCCGTCCCGTCGGCGCAGGGCGAAACGAGAAACAAGAAAAGAGAAGGGAAACAAACAAAACGTGGGGAGGGGGTCGATCAACGTCGATGAGCCTGGGGACTGACGTTTGATGCTCTTTCTCTGTTCGCACCACCACCACCAGCAGCAAGCACTACCACCACACACACTCACACAAGGGGTTTTTCCTTGGGCGAAGCCTGTCTAGGTCCGCTTCTCCCACGGTGTCGGATCTCGACGGGCACTTGCCAATTATGCCAAGGCTGCTGGTGCTGGGTTTGGCCTGGCTCACGTACGAGTTGCTTGCAAGACATTGCGAGTCGGCTTCGCCAATTCGTACCGTACGTAACGTAAATGCAGGGAGACTTTTCGGACAAGAAAAGAGAGAGAGATAAGGGGGGGGATAGAGAGTTGAAAGATGGAAAATGAATGACACGCCGTCGTGAATTGACCCCGTCGCTGCGACGAAGCCGCAGCCGCTAGACCCAGGCGAGGTAGGTGAATGCCACAGAGGACCTTATTTTTTTTTTCTTCCTGCTGTTGCCATGGAGAGCCAAGACACCAGTCCAAACACGCTTGCAAAACTATAGGAAAGTTAAAACCACAACCGATAAACAATAACACGCAACGCATGCTTCCACTATTGAGCGAATAGCCACGCCCCTCCCCCCCTGGACGCGGCCTCCCAGAAGAGGTTCCATCTAGGAAACAGCGTTCCGTCCGAGAATGATACCGATCTCCAATGGTTGGTCACCTGCATGATGATACCTGCTAAGCAATCACACAGCTGACTCCCACCCTCTCCACTGTTACTTGGCGATGCAAAGGTACAGACAGCATCGTATCAGACCTATGCGAACTTGGTCTCGTTAGCCGATGGCAATTGGTGGCTGCAGCGGCCGTCCCTTTCCTTCGCCACCGCAATCCGCCTTCACGATTGCTTCTAGAAGCCCCGGGGAGCAAAGGCGGATGCGTGCCATCACGTACCAGCCAACGGCCGGGCGGGTATGTGGGTAAGTGGGTGGGTGCGGTACGGACGGTGCAGCAGCTCCTTGGACTCCTGTAGGTCTGCTGGCGTGCTAGCTGCATCGTTGGACCGTTGTGGAGAAAAAGCAACCAGTTCGATGGAGAGCTCGTACGGTCCCCCCCCCCCCTCCCATTCCTTCTTCGCCCATAATCCATCCCAAATAATGTACAGGATTTGCCGCGGCTCAACTCGGAAAGATGGAGACGCCAATCTTAACGCCAGATCCATCTGGCCAAACAGTGCAAAAGCATGGTTCTGCTCCGTGTCGGCCATTGAACGCCCTGGTGGTGCATGACACCAATCGTCACCGCCCTCTATCCTCCATGGAATCCGACTGACCCATTCCGGCTGATCAACGGAGTCTGTCCGGCTTAATGCCCTCACGATGGGGACCTCGACACGGGAGTCAGGCCCCCCTCCCCAAAAGGAACCAGGTCTACGTAGCAGTGTTCCCCGACATAAGAGCCCACTGACTCGTCCCTCCTCCAGTTTCTCTGGGGTCCTCGCAGAAACGGGGCGTAGGCTAGGGTCTCATGGTTCCACCGAGCAAAGAAAAAAGAGGCCACGGCCACAGACCACAACAGAAAACGGCCCGTAATTAATCGTTAGCCAACGGCAACTCCACGCAACGCCCTCGCGACTCACAGGGGGAGTTAGCCTGGGGTCGACGCGAACCCTCACCGCTTGATCAAGTGCCGTGTGGAATGTCACCAGCTTTTCCCCGTGCTTGGGGGGGGGCCTGGTTTCTCATAGGACTAGGTAGCAGCAATTGCCCTGCCCTGCCCTGGCTCGCTCATGTGCTTCTACTGTTCCTCGGGATTCCAGTGTTGGGCATGCCATTTCGCCGGCCATCGGAACGACTCGTCGACGGTCGATTTAGATATTGGCTTTTGGCTTCATTGCTTTGTTTCAGGTCCTCGCCCATCTGCAACCTCAACGTGCTATACTCGAGCGACTGTGCCGTGTGGTACGCATGCGACCCTGCAAGTCGCCGTCCGTCAGCCGCCTCGCTGCCATGCGGCCATGGGCCTTGACGTTCCATCGGCAAACAACATGGCTGGTGATGTTGCGTCGTCCCGAGTCGCGCCGACTCTGCACGATAATCGGATCAACATTGGCCGTCGACTCAATACGCACGTTGAAGCCGCAGCCGGTCTAGTCTAGTGACATTCCATTTCTTCTTCCGGAACGTTTCGAGGTGTCTTGGCTCGCAGCTGCAGCTGCAGCTGCAGCTACTCCGAACCCCTCAAGTCCGATGCTGTCCCAGCGCAGCTAGGTATTCGCCGTTGACTATGTTGCGCGCGTACGTACACTCTCGGCCCTGAGGGGGGGCAGCCCCGCGACTTCAGATGACGTCTGTCGTGGAGGCGGCACGCATTGAGCAATTTCAATCGGACGAGATGAAGCGGCACATCGGCCGACTCATGATCGACTTCACCTCGTTAGGCCAAATCGAAAATCGACTCTCTCTGGGCGCCCGGTCGTCCCGTCCCCCTTTTGATCATGGGGGATGTATAATGTATGTATGGTGAATAAATATGACTGTGCAGAGTCTCCATCTCACCCACAGGTTAATGTCCGAAGATACCAGGGTTCGTGGCCGCAGACGGAATACCTACATGAATGATGCAAATGAGCGAGCATAGCGACCGTGCCATGCCCCTCTTCCCATTAAGCCTTGACAGGGTTCCCTCGAGCGGTTAAACCCTTTTCGCTCCGAGCGCTTGCCTTTCTCATGGGTTGCCACGTCGCAATAAGACGAGACAGCCCTGCTAGAAGGGCGAATAGCTCGTCGATGCTCGGTACCGGTGGCTATTGACTTTCGAGGCCGTTGCGCCTCTTCTATGTCAACGATCTTCACTGACATACCAGGCGGTCTCGTAGGATCACCTCAGCGCCCACAGCGATCAAGATGAACGGCTGGCTGCAAAACAACCCTAGGCCCAGCCGATAGTACAGGCATCATGGGATACGGCCGGGAGGGCCGGCTTCCATATATATACCAGTAGCTCGCGAAAAAAAAAAAACCCCCCAAAAAAACCGCCGTCGCTTGTAGCCATGCCCGATAGCCTAATAAACGGATCGGAGTTGAAGACCAAGGTACAGTTACAAGGCGGTCCCCCTTAAGGTCGCACAATCGGAGCGATTGAAGACGTGGCGGGACCGAGGCCCTATTGCGCCCGATTCCTGCATCTTGTGATGTGCAATTGTGAAGCAGTATTTCGACGGTCTAAAGACCGTGAAGCTTGAAAGGCGAATTCGTGCCAAGTAGTGGCGGTGCTGATCGCCTACAACACAGAAGACGTTATCACGGACCTTCTCCAGAGGTGGGGGTACATCCATGGGCGAGAGTCGCTGGCCAAGACTTTGAGGTTTAATATTGCTCACCCAAAAAAGCATCAGTGCGCCAATGCCGAGCCCTCCTAGATTCCCTTGGACCTTCACTCGCTCAATCTCCAGGATGATGATTTCTCACGGCTCAGCGGGATTTTGCTGGCTGAACCTGTGAGCCAAGAGAAATCATCTATACTTGGAAATGCCCTTGTCTTAGAACAGCCAAACGAGGCGGTCGTGGGTTGGAAAAAGGCGCATATCAAAATCCGCACAAGGGCTATCGTTTGTTAGACGGCCAAGACCCTGGAAGCGCCTCGTTACGGGACCCGATCTTCTCCAAGCCCACTAGAGCCGACTGACTTGGAAGGGAGGTCATGCAGGCCCGACTGGCGGCCGAATGAGGCTTCGAGGGGTCGGCGGGCTTGCAGCAAGTGCGGGAGAATCAGGGCCGTCCAATCCCCGCAATCTACAGGATGCGGGAGCGGAGGCACAATGCAGCGATTTGAAGCAACGACATCGGGGGAACGAGGAACTGGGTGTGGGGGGAGAGGAGGCACGCCTGGGAAGCCTGATGGTGTGTAGAGTCTGAGATGCAGCAGTGCGGCGATACTCTGGAGGTGGTCCCAACCCAGAGTTGGTCGAAATGCCACATCATCCAATCCGACAGCGAGATTTTGAAATGCCTCAGCGTTGCCTCTTTACTGACGAAAGTGAGCACAAAGACGGTGAGCGAGTGCCGAGAGTCTCCACGGGAGCTCACGAGGACAATCACGAGCTTTGACCAACGAGGGCGAGGTTTCTCCAAGCCCCCGCGACCGTCCAGGTTTCCCAGCAGCTTCTTTGGATGAGGTGAGAGGGGTCTGTCATCCGGTTCAGACGTAAGGATTGTAAACCACACTTGAGCTTCAGATGGGCCCGGGCGTCGCTCCGTGGCAAGGCCAGGCAAATAGGCTAGGTAGGATGGTGGACACTGGAAGTAGCCGCGTAGACCGTGCTCGGCATGCTCGGTGAGCGATTTCGGCATCAGCCGATTCCGCAGACGAATAGACGGTCAAGCGGCTCAGTTTGACCGAGGCAAAATAGCCAAGCAGACCAGACACATTGTGCATGACGGATCACCCCCTCGCCTCCCCAACGGCGAGACCGAACGCTGACCGACACGGCTCCGATCTTGAATTGTCGGCTTGGGATACCCAGAAAGCTTAGGCTAGTTCCAGCGGTCGCGCATTGAGGGAAAGAGGCGTCGATTAGCCACTCATGGTCGGGGGTCGGTGCATAACCGACCCGCGCAATGGGAGGTACGGATCGGCCGGAGCGGCCACCTGCACTGAGTACAACTGAGTAAGAGGAAGGTCATCGAACAGGAAAAGCCCCAGTCAGCATGACGTAGAGGCGTAGAGCTCCCAGAGAACCATCGCGTGTCTGATTTGTGATCCATCAAACCGGCCAGCCACCTACTCAGCACGGAGCAGCTCTGCCATTTCGAGGACCCGTAGGGCCCGTGTCAGTGAACAGGCATCGATGGTGGAAAGGCATAGATACACAAGGTGAGCGAGGGACCCTGTACGCATGTAAGGTGCGGTGAACAGTGGGTGTCCATCGGCAGGGCTAGGGCCTTGGGGAAGGGGTTTCTCGCCGTAGACTATCCGTACAATAGGGTCGAACCCAGAACTGCGTCGAGAATTGAACGCTTTCCCCGGCTTGGAGAAAGAACCAGACCATCGCTATCCGCGGAGAGTGTAATGCACGCCGACGAGGCCAGCCAGACTTTGTGAAGCCTTGGCCCCCACGGAAAAGGTCATTGAGAAGGGACATCGGTAGCTAGCCGGGGCCTTGGGAGCCGTGTGAATGGAGGTGGTCCAGCACAGCTGATTCTCTTATCCACAGCGGGGCTGAGAATGCCAAAACTCTTGCCTTCTCGTTGGTCGGAACGGTCCATTGATGGAGGATTTGTAGTGGAGAGGCACGGTAAGGTAGTTTAGACGGTAGGCGGCTCGGGGCATCGGGCGATACACCGTAGCATACGGGCGGATACGCACCATACGCAGCAAAGCTGGCCTAGCTTTTCTCCTTGCTGGGCGTGGGTAGGGGACGTGGCTCGAGACTCGGGGAAAAGGCGACAAGGCGTGCCTAGACTAGACCACTGAACGGACGACGTGCACGTCGGCGCTGCTTGTGCACGCGCCGGCGTATTGCGTAAATGGCTGACAGTCCCAAAATCCTTATCAAGGGTCTCTCATCCAGCAGCGGTTACTTGGTGTCTCCTATCCAGTCCTGGTGCTGCCATTAAGGGTAAGCGCAGGATCCGTAGAAACCGGTCGGTAGAAGAGCAAAGAGGTACGGAGCAGGCGTGTAAGGGCCGTGGAAGCAGCGGGAGATGTTAGCGGCGCGAGTGGTGCGACGATTGCCCTAGCCTGGAAGGAGACAAGATCAGGTTGTTGCGGATTAGTTGCTCCAGAAGCCTAATGGGAACTCCCAAGAGTGCCGGTATCCACGGGAGTTGTATCCGTATGTACTGCATATTCGTAGTAGTAGCGCCCCCCTTCCCTTTCTTTTGTGTCTCAGCTTTGCTTCCAGCAGGATCAAAGGTTGGATCGTGGAAATGGGATACCCAACAGGCTTAGCCTCGCCGACGAAGAGTTGGCCGAGGTGCCGAATCCATTAGACGCGTCGGAGTACCGTCGCTTTGCTGTGTGGGAAGGACATGACCCTAACAGGAACACGTAGAACAAAGGTATCCGTAGTACTCCATATATCTCACCTGCTCGTGGGCGTAGGCTTGTCTTAGCTCTAGTGGCTAGCTGGCCTCTGCGCTTGTGGTGTCTCTTTGGTTGGGTATTACGGATATTGTCCTCTATTCCTCATGGACGCCAAGGAATTCGGATAATGGCGCTCTGACAGTGCGGACAAGCAGTGTCTAGTTGGAACAGGGCAACGTTGGGTCGAGCTCGGCGATGCGAAAAGTTTGAAAGGGCCGTTTCCTGATAACGAGACGATTGGCAAATTGAATCCAACATTGCAGGGATCATGACAGCTGCTCCCAGGCCAGGCCCCCTCCCGAAAGCCTGCCTGCACGGCTATGCCTGTCCAAGCTCAATCACGAATGGTAGGGCGGCTCGCATCCCCAAGTCGTCCTCTCGTCGCTCATGACTGGCAGCAGAGATTTGGAGGACCAAAAGCTTGTTATGATCCACCTACCTTGGAGTCTTGGACGAAGAAGAGGACCGTGCTGTTATCGAAGAAGACTGTGTGGATCTGATCAACATCCATGTCGAGAAAACGACAGGGAAGATACGTACTTTAAATTTTTCATAACTTCTATTTGTCCGCCACCAGGTACCCCCGTGCTGTTTCCGTGCCTGTCCTTCTGGGTGGGTGACCGGACACCACCCCGTGAGGAACGCCAACGGCACGTTTTCCGCGATGCGCGATGACTGATGAAGAATGATTACTGAGAGTTTCTCCGAGGCTTAGCGAGAGGGAAGGGACAAAAAAAAAAAGGCTCATCGCACTGCCGCCGGGCGAGACAAGCGTCGTGGAAGCGGTCATATGCGCCAATGGGCACCGCGCTATTTCAATTGACATTACGGAGTAATAAGGCACTTAATGGCCGTTGGGAGCAAAGAAAGTGCCACTTGAACCGTTGCTGACCGCCGGCCATCCCACCCCGTCCATGACGGGAGAAAGCCAAGGCTCGTGTGCTTCACCTACGAAGGGTAGGGAAGCATCGGCAGCACGCTCCAACGGGCGAACCCCGAGACGACAACAACAAAGAAAAATGGGCGGGCCATGCCTGCCGACCGACCTGGCCTGTCGTCGACTTAAGGGGGGGCGGCTTTGGGAGAGCAGTGTCGTCATTATCATCGTCAGCTGGCCGCGGATTGAAAATCGCGCAAGCCATTCTTCCTGCTCGGCCGGGCACAGCTTCGGACAAGCCAGGGAAGGAAGCGAGACGGAAGAGCCATTTCGAGACGAGGGAATAAGAGAACGTAGCAATCAGGTAATGCAAGTGAATTAAGGTAGGGTCGGGTCAATGGTGAGGAAACGCCAATGTCAACGGTACGCGCAGATGAAGAAGAGCTTACATTAGGATTACCTACAAACCTGCTTAGCTGCACGGCTCCTTGATAGCCGGACCAGAACAAGGTACCACGGATATCAGGTAGCGCTACCCACGGTTGCATTTATCTGCTGTATCTGACCTGGGCCGATGTGCGTGCAATGCGTGAGGTCCTGGCCTGGCCTGGCCTCGCACGGCGCCGAGTGAGCGAGTGGGTGGGTGAGGGAGGGAGAACGTGTGTGGTCAGCGTACCGCCCTGTCGGCGACTCCATAAGAAAGGTGCGGGAAACAACTTTGCACTGGTGCTCCCCACGGTCGATGGTGAGCGAGGTATCGCCGACGCCACAGCGAACCAATGGAAAGCCTCGGATGGGTGGAGAAGGCGGTGGTCGCGGAGAAACAGTGAACGAAGAGAAGAAGACGCAAGAAAAATTCTGGTGCATGAAGCTAATTCGCCCAGGAGAGCAACGAACGGTAGGTAGGTAGGGAGGAGGACGAAAAAAAGATGGAAAAAGGAAAGAAAAAAACAGTCGTGTGGGTCCCGTTGCGACTTCCGAAGGAAACGCCCCACTGGAACTTCCACATCTGGGCCATACATAAACAGGTACCTACGACGTAGGTAGTCGGCTGCACCTGCAGCCCACCTTTTTCATCTAGGTACCTGCCTGTCTTCCCTGTCCGCGCCTGGGAAACCTGCACCTCACCTGGTCCTAGGAACCGTGGCCCGGCGAGTCCATGTGGGGTTCTGTACTTTGTTTACTCGCGAGATTACCTCAGTGCATCCGTATTCCGCACTGTGAGTATGCATGTTGGCATGTATACCTACTTACTATGTACGCATGGTTATGAAATAACGCAGGGATCCCTGGGACCATCTGTGGGTTTGTTTGCATTGGACATATGTCTCCCCTAGTAGTAGAGCTAAGCCCATGCGCTGCCATCCCATCCTCTCCCAGTCATTACATTCCTATCCGCGCACCAAAATGAGATTGAAGGAAGCAACATCGTATCTAAGCTATAAATTCTTTTGTGAAGGAAATTACGCCGGTCCGTGTTGCATAATAACGCCAAGCACGTTATTTTTTCCTTCTCACTCCCCTTCATCTGGGTTACATGTCATGTCGCCCGCTAATCATTTCTCTCCTTGCCGTCATATTGGCTTCCTGTGCTGTCCTGCCCAACTGCCGCCATGTCCAACGAAGCATTTGCACATATTGTCCAATCCTTCCCCCCCCCCCTTTACCGTCGCACTCAATTTCAATTCGTACTGTCTCCTGCTGGGGTACCTCGCCCCCATGTATTGTACGGATATTCCAATACTCTATTCAGACTGAGCGTGCCATTAATCCTTTGCCTCGTACGTCCCATCCCTCGTCTACATTGCGTCTGATCTTATCCTCTGCTGGCCTCGAAGCCCTGTCCTTCTCCGAGGCAAGTCTTCGTCCTTGCCGTTCAGTCTCCGCAGAGAGTGCTGGGGACTAGGGACCGTAAGGTCGACTGCAGTAACCGACTAGCCCATCTAGGCCTGGTACCTGACTGTTGTTGTTGTCGCTTGTTGCTGGCCGGGTTACAAGGTACCATGGATGGACCGATCAATAATGCTTGTAGCTTCTCCAGCTATTGCAGCTTTCTCCGCGACCTCCCCGAGCAGGTTAGGTACCTGGGTATCTACCTACCTTGAACTTTACATTGACCTTGACCTCGACCTTACCTCACCTTCCTTGCCATTCGTCCGTTCCCTTGCCTTACTAGGTACGCAGCTCCTCAACTCACCTCGCTCACCTTTACGTGAGAGGGGCCTTTGGATAGAAAACACTGGAGATGCGAGGGGGGCTACTCGCAGCTTCTGGAGCCTAAACTTGCCCTACCTGCCAATCTCTCTCTTCCCGCTCAACCGTCTGTCTTGCCGTACCGTACTGTACTGTACAGTTGCCGAAGGTTGCCGTTATCTCGCCGCTATCGTGCCGCTCCTTCTTCGCTCATCTCTCGCTGTTTCGCTGTCCTGCTGTGTGTGCTATGTATCCGTAGGCGGGACCAGTACATACCGTCGCTTGCGGGTATGTCGTGGGGATCCCGATTGGGATTGCCCTTCCTTTTTTTCTGGGTCGCAAGGCAAGGCAGGGCAGGTGCGGATGCCGCTCACTCGCCATCACTCACAATCGCTGGGGACCAGGACGGGTGACGAGGACTAGGACTCGGTCAATCGCGCCGCCGGATAGCTCCCATGCTCCACGCCCATGCCCATCCCCACGCCCATACCCACACACCCACACCCACACCCACGCTTGCTTGCTTGCCTGCACCGGCAGCGCAGCTTTCTCCATTGACTCTGCCGCTTGTGTACACGCCCTCTTCCCTTCCGCCCATGTCCCCACGTCCCAGCGGTCGCCTGCTTGTTGCGTTGCTCGTGTCTCTGGCTCTCTCTCGCTCACTTACCTTCGCGGCCACTCCTACTACGGCTCGTTCCTCTTAAGTAGCGAAGCTTCCTCCCGCCTCATCCGGAGTTCCCTTTCCCTTTCTCTTTCTCCATCACCCACGAAGGCTGCCTATATAGATTGCCCTTCACAATTCGTGTGGTGCTCAAACCTCTCCCCCCCCCCCTCATCCCTCTCTTTACCTTAATTACGCGTTTTTCTGCGACCTCAACATCCAGTATTCCTAGGCCCGTCCTAAGAAGAAACACAAGCAGCGCCTCGCCGTACACCTCGGACTTCACTCGACTACATCAATTCCTATCCGCGATAAACATCCTACCTATTCGCGCATAATAAGCTTGAGCAGAGCTCGTCTGTCTCACAACCACCGCAATGGCTGACTCCAACGCCACTGCGGCCCCTGCTCTCAGCACGCCTATTGAGAGCCACAAGTTCGATGAGAAGGAACGCCCCGTCGACGCTCCTCCCGCCAACCCCAAGGTTGAGGCCGACGAGGAGGAGGATGAGGACATTGACGCCCTGATCGAGGACCTCGAGTCCCAGGATGGTCATGTCGACGAGGAGGAAGAGGGTACGTTGCCGCCCCTTGGCTCCGTCGACGAGATGCTAGCCTAGCACATGCTTTTTCTGCCGAGTCTTGTCTTGACGAGTCCTGTCACTGTCGATCAAGTTTTGCTAACAACCCCGTTGTAGAGGATGGAACTCCCGGCATGGGTCGCGTCGTGCCCGAAGAGCAGCTCCAGACCGACACCCGTCTTGGTCTCACTGAGCAGGAGGTTCTCAACCGCCGCCGCAAGTGGGGCCGCAACGAGATGGCTGAGCAGAAGGAGAACTTGATCCTCAAGTTCTTCATGTTCTTCGTTGGTCCCATTCAATTCGTCATGGAGGCCGCCGCCGTCCTGGCTGCTGGTCTTGAGGATTGGGTCGATTTCGGTGTCATTTGCGGTCTTTTGCTGCTCAACGCCGCCGTTGGTTTTGTTCAGGAATTCCAGGCTGGATCTGTTAGTCAACACCGCCCCACATCCCTGGCATGCGTTGCCAAGGGTGCCCCGAGACCACATTGCTGACCGTCTCCACTCTAGATTGTCGCCGAACTCAAGAAGACCCTTGCGCTCAAGGCTGTCGTCCTCCGTGACGGTACCCTGAAGGAGGTCGAGGCCCCCGAAGTCGTCCCTGGTGATATTCTTCAGGTTGAGGAGGGCACCATCATCCCCGCTGATGGTCGCATCGTCACCGAGGATGCCTTCCTTCAGGTCGACCAGTCCGCCATCACTGGTGAGTCTCTGGCCGTCGACAAGCACCGCAACGATAACTGCTACGCCTCTTCCGCCGTCAAGCGTGGTGAGGCTTTCATCATCGTCACCGCCACTGGTGACAACACCTTCGTCGGTCGCGCCGCCGCTCTCGTCAACGCTGCCTCCGCCGGCTCTGGTCACTTCACTGAGGTCCTGAACGGCATCGGTACCATTCTCTTGGTCCTTGTCATCTTCACCCTGCTCATCGTCTGGGTTTCCTCCTTCTACCGCTCCAACGGCATTGTCGACATCCTCCGCTTCACCCTCGCCATTACCATCATTGGTGTCCCCGTCGGTCTTCCTGCCGTCGTCACCACCACCATGGCCGTCGGTGCTGCCTACCTTGCCAAGAAGAAGGCCATTGTCCAGAAGCTCTCCGCCATCGAGTCCCTTGCTGGTGTCGAGATTCTCTGCTCCGACAAGACGGGTACCCTCACCAAGAACAAGCTCTCCCTGGCCGAGCCTTACACTGTCGCCGGTGTCGACCCCGAAGATCTCATGCTCACTGCCTGCTTGGCTGCTTCCCGCAAGAAGAAGGGTATGGACGCCATCGACAAGGCTTTCCTCAAGTCTCTCCGCTACTACCCCCGCGCCAAGTCGGTTCTGTCCAAGTACCAGGTTCTCGAGTTCTTCCCCTTCGACCCTGTCTCCAAGAAGGTTACTGCTCTCGTCCAGTCCCCCGCTGGTGAGCGCATTACCTGCGTCAAGGGTGCTCCCCTCTTCGTCCTCAAGACTGTCGAGCAGGACCACGAGATCCCTGAGGAGATTGACCAGGCCTACAAAAACAAGGTTGCCGAGTTTGCTACCCGCGGTTTCCGCTCTCTCGGTGTTGCCCGCAAGCGTGGCGACAACGGTGCTTGGGAGATTCTCGGAATCATGCCCTGCTCTGACCCCCCCCGCCACGACACCGCCCGCACCGTCAACGAGGCCAAGTCTCTCGGTCTGTCCATCAAGATGTTGACTGGTGACGCTGTTGGTATCGCCCGTGAGACTTCCCGCCAGCTCGGTCTCGGCACCAACATCTACAACGCTGAGCGCCTCGGTCTCGGTGGTGGTGGTGACATGCCCGGCTCCGAGGTTTACGACTTCGTTGAGGCTGCCGATGGTTTCGCCGAGGTCTTCCCCCAGCACAAGTACAACGTCGTGGAGATTCTCCAGCAGCGTGGCTACCTCGTTGCCATGACTGGTGACGGTGTCAACGATGCCCCCTCCCTGAAGAAGGCTGACACCGGTATCGCCGTCGAGGGCGCCTCCGACGCTGCTCGCTCCGCCGCCGACATTGTCTTCCTTGCCCCCGGTCTTGGTGCCATCATTGACGCCCTGAAGACCTCTCGCCAGATTTTCCACCGCATGTACGCCTACGTCGTCTACCGTATCGCCCTGTCCATCCACTTGGAGATCTTCCTCGGCCTGTGGATTGCCATCCTCAACCGTTCCCTGAACATTGAGCTTGTCGTCTTCATTGCCATTTTCGCCGATATCGCCACCCTGGCCATCGCTTACGACAACGCCCCCTTCTCCAAGAGCCCCGTCAAGTGGAACCTGCCCAAGCTCTGGGGTATGTCTGTTCTCCTCGGTATCGTCCTCGCCGTCGGTACCTGGATCACGGTCACCACCATGTACGCCCACGGCCCCAACGGTGGTATCGTCCAGAACTTCGGTAACCTCGATGAGGTTGTCTTCCTCCAGATCTCCCTCACCGAGAACTGGCTCATCTTCATCACCCGTGCCAACGGTCCCTTCTGGTCCTCCATCCCCTCGTGGCAGCTTGCTGGCGCCATCTTTGTCGTCGACATCCTCGCCACCTGCTTCACCATCTGGGGTTGGTTCGAGCACAGCAACACCTCCATTGTTGCCGTTGTCCGTATCTGGATCTTCTCCTTCGGTGTTTTCTGCGTCTGCGCCGGTGTCTACTACCTCCTCCAGGACAGCACTGGCTTCGACAACCTCATGCATGGCAAATCGCCCAAGGGTAGCCAAAAGCAGCGCTCTCTCGAGGACTTTGGTAAGTCTATATAACCTTTATTACCCCGACTCGTAATGAGTTGTCACAGAATAGAGGCTAACCGTTCCATCAGTCGTTTCCCTGCAGCGTGTCTCCACCCAGCACGAGAAGTCGCAGTAAAGAGGAACTCCCTGGCAGAGTCAGGTCTGTCCATGACATAGAATACGCCATGGCTGATCCCGTCGACTCCGCTGGACCCTCTTCCTGGGCCTGATTGACTCTGGCCCCTAATGAGACCGGACGAGATGCCGACTTACGCCCACTAAGTTCATCTTTCTTTTATGTTTAAAGTTTTACGGTGATAATGCTATCATCGGTAATTACTGTGATCGAGTGGGAGAGAGGGAGAGAATACCCTTAGTGCCGTTATAGACCTAATACAAATTCGTAAAATTAGTAAAAATACTTGCTTCCTACCTGTGAAATGAACATCTTGAGACGTAGCTTTGTAGGCCCTTGCTACAGAACAGCTAGCAAACCATGTATACTGCTTTTGAGCGGTCACTTGGCTACGTGTGGCGAGCAGTGCACATGACTGGGAAGGTTGAGCAAATATCAGGTCATTGCTTCAGTGAAGCAATCGTCACTTGGTCTGCTTCTACCATGACTTTATTTCCATTGTCTATAGTCACGTGATTTTCTACTGAGGAACCACAACGTCCTTGGAAGTATCCAGCTCTTCGTGTCTTCTCAGGTCCATGGGGCGGTCGAGTAGAGGCACAACATAAGGGTCAAACGTCTTCCAGTAAGGGTTCTCGAGGTGGTACTTTTGGCTCTATAGTGATTGCTGGTCAGCAAACGAAACACCATGCGTGAACATTCTCGCAGGGTGAGGAGAGAGAGTATGTGTGTGTTGTGATCATAAGGGTGGTGTGATGCAGCTATGCCGGCGCCACTTACAAACTCAGTCTCGAAGCGCTCGACAATGGTGAAGGACCGAGGGTCGTGGACGTCCTGCATGACGAACCAGCTGACGGTCTCGCGGTCCTGGGAGTAGACCCGCGAGGCCTCAATGAGCTTGGCCTTGATGCGGTCGACCGAGTCCGGGTGGTCGTTTGCGTGGAGGTGGACGGTGATTGTATAGACCATTGTCGCGGTTCGGGGAGGCCGATGGAGGGAGGGGATGTTTGTTGAAACGTTCGATTGGGCAATCAGCGTCGAGGTTGGTGTGTAGGTAGGCAGGTAGTTTGTAACGGTGATGTTTGGTAAGAAGGGGGGAGGGGCAGCATAGCTCACCGACAGCTATCTGGAAACAGGTGAGGGGTGGAGGGGTAGTTTTGGAGGCTGGGTGAGGGGGTTGAGAGTGGGGGAGTGGGTTTTGAGAGCGAGAGAGAGACAGCTGAGCTGGTCCGGGGTCTTGGGTCCCAGGTTTAGGAGGGAGGGTTCTACGACGGTTGGACCTCCAAATTACGTGCATGGTGAGCCCGTAAAGTCTTGGTGAAGCTTGCAGCAGACCAGTCAGCGAGTCAATTGACTTGGCAAGGGTGTCCGTTGCCTTGCAACGCGGCTGGCATGGCTGCCGAGATCTATACGACCCATTGTCCGGCAGCCCCCATGCCTCTGGAACCTCCGGCGCTGGCTGTACACTACGTCCGGCAATGATGGCCCGGAGGCGTCGTAGACCGGCATGGTCTGCGCCGGGGTCGTTGTCATACCATGGCCAGCAGCCTTACAGCGAGCCACACGCCTATCTAACAAGCTAGCCTGCTGTTGGATGGCGAACAACAACGCTCCTACTCTCGGAGCCGCCTGACCTGAGACCAGAGAGAACTTTGGAGCTGGTAAAGGGCAGAACCTCCAGGTCATCGGACCGGCCATTGTTATCGCAGTAAGGCACACTAGGGCAGACGAGACGGTGAGGGCGGTGAAGGGGACAGATTGATACCAAGAGGGCGGACGCCGGTCCGATTCTGACTCTGTCGTGTTGGCGCGGCCGACGATTCCAGCGAGCCTACCCCAGACTATACTAGCCTAATAGGCCGCCGCATCTTGCCTGTCCGCCTTCTGTGCCTTCCCAACTTAGCTTCCTCTGTTCTCTTTTGCTTATGAAAGCGCCGTTGTACATTGCCTGCCTAGATAGGTAGGTAGGTAGGTACCCAGAATGAATGTACCGCATCTGACCTCTGGGAGAACACTCATGTCAATGCCGGCTCCGGCACCGACCCGCCAACTTCACCTCACCGCGAGGTGACCCACTCTTTTCTCTTCCATCTTCGGCCACGGCGTCTCCACATTTGCACAACCACCATCCATCCTTTTTTCCTCGCCATTCCATCCCCGTCACACCCATCATTGTCGCGTATCCAACGGAGAGCTGCACCTCGGAGTCAGCGATGCCATCTCATCCTGCCGGTCTCTCTCCACGGAACGTAACCGCCGATCTCAATCATTCTCGTCATCACCACGACATTTTTTGCTGGCGTTTTCATGCACGTTTCCGCCCCTCCCACCCCGCGGGCACGCTCTCAGAAGCCGTACAGCTTGACACTTACACCCACACGCCGGCAGTCCTCTCACAGCATCCTTGATTAGTCGACCAAACTGTGGTGCCCTGTTTGAATCTCGAATCGAGGAGGCAAACTAGTGTAGATTTATTTCTTCTCCTCCTAGTGCCCCATTGGGGCATACTATCTTTAGCCGCCAACATCGCTAGGTCCCAGTCGTGTCCACACTGAGGAGACGAGCAATCACGCTCTAGCCTCTTAACTATACCATCACGGACCTAAGACACTGGCTCCATCAAGCCGGACTGAATCCCGGACACCATGGCACCCCAACAGCGGATGCAAATCCCAGGGTACTACTACGGTACTATACACACGCCCCTCGTGATCCTCCTAGTCGTCCCAGATTCCCTCTTAGCTAACTTGAAAGACGGCTAGATGAGGGAAAGGGCAAGTATTTCAAGATCGAAAAGAACACATCGGCACCGCAGGGCGCCTTTTGGTCTGCGGACAGCGTCAAACGCCGCAAGATCCAGCATCGTGAGGCCGAAGCCGTTGCCGTCCGTCAGGAGCGCCTGAAGCGCCACATTGCACGCTCCGCCGTGTTGAGGGATCCGCTCCTTGGCGGTGTTCTCGACGTCGAGTTCGGTCTCCGGCGCGAGCGGCAGATGCGCGCCCATGCCGGCGTCGGTGCGGAAGACGTCCCGGCCGTGGCCTGGACGAAAGGGCTTGTCGACAAAGGTGAGGTGCCGTTTGTGCCCAGCTTCGCGAGGCAGAGCTTCCCGAATATACCATGCTTCTATGTCGGTGGAGATGATGTCAAGACGGGGCTGGGTGTTGCGTATGCTAGTGAGTCTAGGCCCTCCCTCAAGCTGGCGCTGGAGGTATGCTGATATCGCTAGCTCTGGATGAGGAGACTTTGATAGGGTCTTACATTCCCACCGACGAGAATGACAGGTGAGCTTCACCAGTGACTCAATGGCTGCGCATGTTCTTATTGTACTAGGGTATCTTTTTGCACCGATGCCTCAAGCCGCCCAGAGCGCCGCCTGTCACACCGGCATGAGATGATTGGCTGTCCACAGATCTCTTCCATCAATTATCACCCGCATTCCCACCGCATCATTGTGACCTCCCGCGAACCAAGCAACACATGCGACATTTACCTCTTCTCCCCGCCCAAGTCCGCCCCAGACGATGATCGGCCTCTATGGCTACTCGACAGAGGTAATGCCCTTCTCCCATTTCACTTGACCCTCAACACCCTATTCTAACGCACCGGCCCATCCATCAGCAAACAACCTCCGTCACATCTCCTTCAACACGGGCCGCCGCGAAGGCGTTGTAAACCAAACGACACCAGCACCGCCCTCTTCATCTTCCCTCATCTGTGTCATTGGAACCTCATACGGCCTCCTCAAGCTCACCTCAGACGAACGTATCCACTGGCTCGGCCCAGCCCGCCCGCGCCCAGGCCCCGCCGAAGGCGACTTCTTCGACCAGTCATTCCTCCCCTCTAACCCCAACGTACTTCTCGCTGGCGGCCGCAACCGCGACGTCCGGATGATCGACATGCGCGTTAATTGGACCGAGTGGGATAACATCCCCGTCGGGCCCGTGGCGCGCCTGAGGGCCGTGAACCCACACCAGTTCCTCGCCGCAGGGCCGCGGTCGCGGATGGCACTGTTTGATATCCGCTACCGGAAGCGCAGGCCAAACGGTACGAGGCCCGTGGTGAATTTTACGGGCTACCGGAACGAGGCACACATGCACATCGGCTGGGACGTTGACGTGGATTCAGGGGTGGTCGCAGCAGCGCACGATGATGGCCGCGTGGGTGTGTACTCGCTGCTCTCGGGGCGGAGGCTGGCGTGCCCCACAGTCGACGCCGTCATGGCGAGGACGCCGATTCGCAGTTTGCAGTTCCAGACGATGCCGGGGCGAAGGCATGCGAGCTTGTTCGCTGGCGTGGGGCCGAACCTGAAGGTGTTTTCGATCGGGGCGCCGGGGGCGGACGACGAGTGCTAGGTTTTGAGACCATACTGAGCTGCCGTGGAAAACCCTCCACCAACTGAGGTTCCCAGAGGGAGACTGCTGGTGGGCAGCTTTTCACAGCATTGACTCTGCCTGCTTCTGCTAGGCTGATTGTGTCTTTGGTAATGATTTCTCGCCCGTCGAGATTAGGACGGGAAGGTATAAGCATTAAAGCAAGCAGGTAGATCATCCATTTTCCGCAGGGAAACGACGTCCACTACTATACAGCAGCTGCTGCGTTTTGTTCTTTTGGGTTCCATACGCATATCTCGCTGCCAGAGGTTCTACGCCTCTCCTGTAACGCCAAACCATATCTCAATAAGGCTGGGCCCTCTCCGCCTGGTAATGATGACTTCCGTGCCGGCCAAGTACGCCATATCAATGACACTATGCCTCCGCCCAGCCCGCACCGCCCAACCAACCTCCAACGCCAACATTCGATCGCATTTGGATTTAGCTGGCCGCCTCTTGCATGTCTGTACATATATGTAATAAAGTAAGGGGAGCCGTGCTATTCAGGTATTCGGGTTAAGCCGAATACCTCCTGGATTAAACATACGGCCCTTGAGAATATTTGCCCGAGGCGATTAGACCTTCAAATTGTACGTCCCCGCAAGCTTGGGAAATGTTTGATTGAAAGCCTGTCCAAGCGTCCAGTTCTCCAGCCTCCGCAGGTGCCGCTCAAATACAGGGTTGATCACCACCTCATCCGAATCCGGCACCTGTAGCAGGGTGTCTGTCTCCTCGTAGGGCCAGTTCAAGCTCAGCGTCGTCGTGAACGGCACAAAGAAGTTGTCGAACAAGTAATCGCGAGGGTTGTAGTCCCGGCAGAGCTTATCGCGCATGGCCGGGAAGGGCACGTGGTCGATCCAGGCGGGGTGCTCGGTGAGCAGCTGCGAGGGCAGCGGGCGCACCCACTCGGGTAGACGGTCGTAGCTCTCCTGCGTCGGCGATATCTGCCAACGCATGATGAGAAACATGATGTACAGGACCGCGATGCGCTGGGGCAGGGCCGAGAGGTCCGGGAAGGTAGCGAGGATGTCAGTGAAGACCTTGGAGAGCGGGTGCGAGAACTTGCTGTTGGCGGGGTTGAGGAGCGACAGCACCGACGGGTAGCGCGGGCCGATGATCTCGTTCGTCGGGAGGCCGTCGGCCGCCCGCTGGCGGCGCTCGTGGAGGAAGTCGAGGAGGAGGCTGTCCAGCGGGCATGTCGGCCCGCAGTTCTTGATTTTTGCCGAGTAGCTCGCCAAGCCTCTCGGCTCGGTGGGCGCGCTTGGCACCTGCTGAGGGCATTCGGCCTGTGACCGGGGGGTATGAACGGTCGGTCCGCTGAGGGACGGACTTCGATTAGGATGGACGGAGGCAACAGCGGTCCAGTCATGCTTCATGGGAACGTGGTGATACATCGGCGAATCCTGGGCGCCATTGACGCCACTCTGGATCTTGGCAAGGCGAGCATTCTGATCGAGAAGGAATTCCAACCCTAGCTTCTCCGGGCCGAGGTCAAGGCCATGACGGAGGTCTTGCCGCTGCTGATTCAGCATCTTGCTCGCGACTGACATGTGGTTGGGAGAAGACGGGACCGAGACGCCGCTACCCGGCGTCGCCTGCCAGCCGGCGGTGGGGTCGATGGAGGCTGGCGAGGCCACGCTGTTCGGCGTCGACGCGTTGTTCGCCGAGACGGGCCCATTCAGCTGATGGACATGCGAGTAACTCGCGCTGGGGGAGGGGAAGACAGGAGGTTCTACCAGAGATGTGGATCCGTTAGGGCCGTGCCGGACATGCAATTCGCCGAGCTGTGACGGCTCGGGCTGGGTTGGCGGAGAAGCTGAGATCAGCGGCTGGATAGAGGCGATGAACGCCGCCAAGCGGCGCTTCAGGTCGGCATTCTCGGCCTCGACGGCCTCCTTGGCCCTCTGGACGGCCTGCAGGTCCTGGTAGGGCTGCTGCGACGTCAGCTCCTGGATGCGGCGCTCAAGGGTCTCGATCTGGTTCTTGGTGCGCTCCCGGATGGCTCGCTGGGCTTCCCTATCTGATCAGGGGCAATGGCACATCGGTTAGCCGTGGTGTGTCATCAGTAGTTGCAACGGAGGGGGTCAATGCTGTGGGGGATCGGACGAGGGTATAGCGGGCAGCGTACGGAACGATTAACTTCAACGGGAGACGCATGGGTTGTGTGTGAAATCGGGTACGATACAAGCGTGGAGCAAAGACATGATGGCAGTACGGGCAAGCAAGGGCGGTGATTATGCTCACCGTTGGCGCGCTTCTTGGCCAACTGCTCGGGTGTCAGATTGGCGACACCCCTGGAGCCAGGACCCGTGCGACGTTTTTTATTCATACCACTGGACGGCTGCGAGGGAGACGAGGCATCGCCGCCGATCGGCGTGCAGGAGTCGTCATTGCCGGGCCCTGCCGGGCTGGGCTGGTCGGGGACACCGCGCTTGTTGTTGTGACTGAAGCCGGGGGTCACTGACGAAGCCACGGAGCCGGCGGGACTAGGATGGTTGGCAGCATCGGAGGCCATGGGAAATCGGAAGGGGTGGACAAAGAGGAACGGCAGACGAGGATCGCGGAACTCCGCGTCACCTCCGGACTCGCGTGGTCAAGTCAGGCCAAGAGAAAGCCGGGTGCTGCCCGTGATCCAGCGGCGGCGACCGAGAGGCATAGGCCTACTCTCCGACCTGTGCCCGGACTGTGGATCAAATCAACTGGATGACAACGACGGGCGAAGGAGGTCGAGCTCCTTGCCGTGTCCTCTGCTTGGCGGCCCCGCTTGTTTCCTGTGGAGGGGAGATGGGGCGTTGTCTTCTCCGTTGGGCCCCTATTGGATGTTTGTTTCTTGGTTCTGCTGGAACTGGCGGCACAAGGATGCGGCAGACTGAGGTGCTGGGACTGGCGGTGCGGCGTAGCGCAGCGGAGCAGTGAGCAGAAAATGCGAGTAACGAAATTTGTGGTTTCTCGGAGGTCGGCTTGGCTTGGAAGGGCGGGGAATAGGCGAATCGAGGGGGGGTATGAATCGTTCAGAGGTTGCTGAACGACTTCGGAAGGCCAAGGTCCCGAGTCATGAAAGGTCTGGTAGACAGTAGACTGAGCAGATTCGTGCTAACCTCGGGCATCTTGTCGCGGGCAGGGATGGTCGATGGGGCAGGACAAGTTATTTGAGCAAAACGTCGCCGGATGCGGCCATGAGATTTTACGAGAGTTGGTCTTCTCTGAAAATAGGGGATTCCAACCAACGACAATGGCAACAACAACAATAACAACAAACAAGGTGCGTTTATAACTACGAAGAAGGAAAGACGAGAGAAACTTTAACCGGGTTTTGGAATAGAGTTTGTGGCGTCTGGACGGCGAGCGAGGGGAGAGGTTCTGGCCATGGTCCGCGTCCAAAATGTGCAAAGCCCCCCCCCTGCCCAATCATGTGTCGTGCGGGCTATTGACGCTACCTGTGCAACCTATTATGGATGGTCCTGGATAGTCACCACTATTAAACCCTGTAGTGGCTTCTATGTTCGCCACCACAGATCTTACTCGATACGTTCACATGTCGAGTGCGATTTAACAAAGGATCTTTGCAAAAGTACAATAAAACAACCCATCGTCCGCATGGGCGGCGTCAAGCCACACTCCGCTCCCCGTTTGTCAAACCATTCCTGGTCCCTAAGCCAGCAGGCGAGAAAATCTGGGTATCCATTGAAAAGAAAACTATCGTCGGTATCGTCAACATCGTCAGTGCACAAACTCGAGGAACTGCCTTGCTCGAGACACTCTAATTTTTCATCGCCTCAACAAATAGCTCCCGCATGCCCTTGAGCAGCACCGCTAGCTCTCTCGTCTCGTTAAGCTGGTCGAGCACCCGCTCAACCCGCTCGCGCTCCAGCTTGGGTCGGCAGTGCCGGATATCGTAGTCTCGGCTCGACGTGTTAAGCTCAAACCATGCTTCTCTCTCCCAGTCCTGGTCGTCGACATATGTGTAGACGAACTTAAGCCGGTCGTCTTTGCCCGCGCCTTCGATCCGCAACCCCAGGTTCTGCTGCCAGAACTCAAGTTCGGGTACGTTGAATCGTGACTGTGCTTCAAGTTGCTTCGCATGCGCCCGCTGCGCCGCCAGACGGGCGTCGATCTCCCGTTGGGTCTCCTCTATTTGCTTCTTGAGGGCGTCTCTAGTCGCCAGGTGCTTGTCGCGTTCTTCGGATAGCTGTGCGATGGCTGCTTGCATCTCGCGGGTTTCGGCCTTCTCTTTGGCAACCGTCTGCTGATGCGTGCTGGTCTTGAGCTGCAGAATTTCGATATCTTTCTTCTTCATACGTTGATCCTCTATAGTAGACGTCAGCTTTCTGATCTGTGTGTGTTGGGTGGCTGTGCTTTACGTACCTTGCAGTTCCGCAAGGTTCATGCGAAACTCGTTCCTCTCCTCCAAAACGCGCTTTCGGCCTTGTTCGATGAATGTGTCGAACTTGGAGGTAAATTTAGCCATGCGGTCGCGAAGCTCCTCAAAGCCGAAGTTCGCATTTGGCAGCGTCTCCGCGACAGACGGAGTCGCCATCAACGACTGTCGGTTGAGGCTGGCGGACAGCGACGATTCTCGGAATGCCGAAGACATGGTGGGCAAAAATAAAACTCCGGGGGGTGTGGCCCTCAACTTCGGTTCTGGTTTCGAGATGGTTATATACGATCGAAAGCGAAAAGTCCGGGATTTGCACGTGAGGGAGGGGCTGGTGATGATGGGATGCAATGGCTGTGACAGTAATTTTGGTGTTTATGCCACGCGTTGCTACGTCAACAATCCCGGGGTTGGAAAGAAGCGCTGACTAAGACTACCTTTGTCAGCATATGCAGGCGATTGAACCGGGGCCAACCAGCCTTATCAGACCCAACGTTTCCCGGTTTCAATTGAAGAGGCATCACGCTGGATGCAAGCCCGCCGCAAGCGCACCTACACAGGCCTGCTGTTAATGAGTGCGGTTGCATTCTCATCAGCAGCGGTCTTAGCGGTAGGCTAGTCGCTATCAATTTCGCAAAAGCTGGCCCTTCGGTCACCATCCTCGAGGCAGGAGACAGCGACCTAGCTCGTGGTGGATGCCAATACCCACCACTCATGGCTTCGGATTTCTTCTTCAAGCACGCGAGGAAGATGAGGGGAGCAGGAGGAACAACTTTGTGACATGGAAAGCACATGATGACTTTTATTGGTTTGGGAACAAAAACGTTCCCTCGGATGCAAAACTTCTGAACCATCATCGCCCACCAGTTCCCTCTAGCATCATTATCTCTGAACCCTCTCGCCACTGGCATAATCTTCAGCACGTCCGACAGTAAACCATGCGCTACAGGTGTCGAGTTTCTCGTCGGTAATGCCATCTGCCGAGCGAATTCGCATTGCAATATCAACGGTGCCAGCGGCGAGAACCGCACCGCCACTACCCTTCGCGAGATCATTCTCCCAGGAGGCTATTTCTACTTTCGTAAGCTCCTGAGGTTTAGTGTCATCGGTATCGTCGATGAACTGCGCAGATTACTATCCCCATCCTCGTCACATCTTATGCCACTGAGCTCATTTACTTGGCGATTTGGAGGCTAGTAGGTGTCTGTTGAGCTACCGAAGGTCGTGATATGGTTCATCACTGGTACCTTCAGGAGTGTGTGATTTCTTCACGCATGAACACATTCATTTGATTCTTATTCACATAGTCCTACTGTGTTTATAAAACGCCTGAATCGAAACTTTGGTCTGGAAACTCTCACCCAGCTCACTGCGGTACTATGCTCTCCAGTGCGTTGTATTTATGTGGCATACCAACGCACTTCATATACCTTACGCATGTCGACTGCGCTGCCTACAAGTCACGTCCAGGAAACATTGTCCAGGCTCGAACAGAGAGGTTTTGTAGTGAAAAGAGGAACCAGAGCTTCGAGCTGTCTAGAAAATAGGCATTGGTGTCTCCCGATTAACACCGCCAAAGATACTCTAGCCATGGCTTCCATAGACAAGTACACAGCTT
This sequence comes from Colletotrichum graminicola M1.001, assembly GCF_000149035.1. Taxonomy (NCBI): domain Eukaryota; kingdom Fungi; phylum Ascomycota; class Sordariomycetes; order Glomerellales; family Glomerellaceae; genus Colletotrichum; species Colletotrichum graminicola. The sequence goes on from NW_007361040.1 coordinate 275,961, forward strand.
CATGCCCTCTTTCACAACTACAACCAAAGATAAGGCAAGGTGACTGGACGATATGTAAAGAGGCCAGTCATCTCCCATAACGACTCATCTGCATCCGGGCAAAGAGATGATTCACACTCCCGTAACACTAGCCCTTCCACTCGCCTTCTTGCTTAATGCAAACATTTAAACGCTCTTTTAGGACCCTCTTGCTCTTTCATGTTTTCAAGAAAACTCAACTTCAAATTCTGTCGCAGCTGAGTTTTGTCGACACTAGACAAATAGAAAAGCCCATCAAAGGTAAGATTGTTCTCTTTCCGCCTTCGGTTATGACGGATTTTCGAGCAAATCTAAATGCCCTCATAATTCCAGATTTTGTTGCCTTATAAATGTATATACTGACCAGAATAGACAGGAAAGCAACACTAACGATGGCCGACGCCATGATCATTCTCGAAACTCACATCTACTCCAACACTCCCAATGGCCTGCCGCCCTGGGTCCGCAGTTTCCATCTACGCCTCTCCGCGACCGGGAAGAAGGCCGACATCCTCAAGCTCGTCCATGATTCTATGGTTCGCCTTGGCCGCTCCGACCCCGTTGCTGAGACGCAGATCACCCTGTATTGGACTCGACATGGCCGAGTCGTATCCATCCCAGGGACCAGCAGCTCAAACGCCATGATCACTCTGCCCGTCTACCGGCCGCCGCAGCTCTTCAATTTCAACGTCGGCCACCCTATGGTCTACCCGCAACATTCCCAAACGGCGATGGCCTCCGCCTACCCACTGGCTCTCACCTACTCGGGTGGTGCCAATTACCTGCACTCGTACGGCCCGAACCCTGTCATGATGCCGCCTACCATGGTTCCTGCCCAGCAGACTTGGATGGTCGGCTACGTCAACGTTCCGTTCTTCGGTGCTGATCGTACCGGTGGCATCGGAGGCCAGCCCATCGTCTCAGATGTTGTCAGAGAGGCCCGTCTCGACACACTCGCGGAGGAAGGCCTTGCCGGCATGCTGGAGTGGGCCACAGGCCCTACAGGCCTCAAGCTGATCCTCATCGTCGATGTTGACGGTCGGGGTGTCATCTCTGGATACGTTGGATCTCCCGCCGCCCCAGTTGTCCCGGAATCTCCCTCTCCAGCCTCTCCGGCCCCTGCTGCCTCTCCCAATCCGGGAGACTGAAGCGCTGGAGGGCGGAATCGAACAGACGACAAGGACGATACAATAATTAATTACGAGAATTATACGACCAAGACCAAATGTCATGTTCCATAATAGAGACCAGGCTTTATACATATCCTTTTGAGAGGTTTGAGGATTGGTGTTTATAGACCCGTCACTGAGCCTGCGGAACATATACCGACGAAATCCACCCGTCTACAGGTAAGTTCTAAACCCCTTCTCCCCCTTCCATATCATTACTCAATGCTGGGTAGTCTTGAGTACCAAGCCAGTAGTCAAAACCTCTTCTGAATGCAACTCTCGGTCGATATTGAAATTAAAACCTTCCTCTTAAAGCCAGGCACTACAGACGCCCATCTCACAGTTCAACAAATTAGTAAGATGCACCGTATTCCCTAGTAACTTGCTACTTTTTCTCTTCTTGCAAAGCCCATCGCTGCGGAGACCTGCTGCTTGTGTTCCTGCTGAGAATCTCGGTAATGTATTTTCATTTCTCGCTATTGAATACTGGAATGCAACTGTGCTCGTGCTGTGTGCTGTATCCTAGGTCCCATCTAGGTTTGGCATAGCTATAGAATACAGTGAAAGACCTTGAGAATTTTCTGTTTACCCGTGGTCAGGGTTCGTGCTTCGTTCGCTGTTACTTCTGAGGAGGGCCAAATCGTACATACCTACTCATAATCAGATAGAATTCTCGTTTCATTGAGTAAGCCGAGTACATGTTCTTCTAACTCTTTTTCTGGTGAAGTACAAGATGATGTCAAGCAAGCAGAGCCCTCGAGTCCACGTGCTAGAGGAAGTATAGTGAGAATGGCACATGTCATCACCATAGGTATAATCCACGCGATGAGCCTTTGCTCAGGCTCGTGAGCTCCTTGGTTGCGGCGGGCTGCGCAACGGATGACGTCGTCGCTGAGCCAGCCGATGAGCGCCACATACAGAAGCGCGATGAGGAGCTGTCCAAGCTGAATGAGGGAAACGGATGCATTCTTCTAGTTGTACGGCGGCTTCATCAGTGTTCCCGCGTATGTCATTTGAATGGAGGTATTGATGCCCTGGAAGAGGTCTTTGCTGACAGATACCCATAGAACGTGAGGGAAAAGGTAGAGTTGTCCGATCTGCTTCAGCAAAGCCGGCACCGATTCCATGTTTTGTACACAAAGATCTGGAGATCAGAAACGAAAGTCTGCTTTTCGTATCTCTCTGGACTGCCAACTGTTTCCCTGACGATCGTTGTTTGCTTTGGAGCGGGTGACTGGCTTCCGTTTACATGCTGGGCTGCTGTTCCGAGCTGGTAGGCCATTCGGGCTGGTTCCCGTGAACGCCTCGACGGGTCGGCCATATGCCGTCTTAGGAACCAAGAAGGAGATGAGAAGCATGGCTACGCCCGAGAAACCGGCAAACATTCAATACCAAGACCTCCATCCGAGTACATCAGCCATGTATGAAGGTACAATGGCCAAGCTTTAGTTTATGACGACTTCGGCAAATGCGTAGATTTCAAAGACGTGGGCGCGTTGGTAGAGAACTTGGATGTCTTGCAGCACACGAAGTTACAACTTTGTAACAGGGTCGGAGCAACCGGACACTTTGACTCGCATGATAAGTAGTGCCAGGATTTGGCACTGAGCCGCAGCAAAGGCGGCGATCATGCGGTTCGTTGCGCAGAGGATAGCAGACATGAAGAGAATTACAGTGGCTACTAGCACCACGGGACCTCGGCTGACGGCTACGGCTACGGCTATTGGCATCGAGACCTAACTACCAATGCCTGGAAACAGGCTAGAGACCGTTAAGAGATCCGGCAACTGACCAGCTGTGATTTCTTCACGCTCATAGTCGGGCATGACGAAAACAATTTCGGACAGAGCGGTGATGAGACACACGCTGAATATCCCGTCTGTAAGGCCTCTATGTAAGCCAAGACCTCTCTGCTAGGGCTCCAAATGCCTGTACGTCCCATGATGTACACAATACCATCATTCCCGCTCTGAGTTGTTTATGCCATTTCGGAAGGCTTAGAGGGTCTACAAAAACTGATTATTTACCCATACTCGAAGACACTTATTCGCTCTTCTTGGGTCGTGGTGGTTGAAGTCCTGTCACGCCTTCTGGGTTTCCACTTGAAATCGGAATGATAATCACTCTGTCCCCTGTAGCCAATGTAGCTTTCCGTCGAAGTATCTGATATTTCTGGAAGTTATTCAGGAACTGTTTTAACATTCTACGAAAGAGCTCAGAATCCCTTGGTTATGACGAGTATATGAGCCAGTTCGTGTACTATTTCAGTGGAGGTAGCGTCGTACCTTGATTCTCATCTGACCAACACGATGTTTCATTGCCGGGTTTGTCTCTGATATATCGTTTGCCATCACTTACTGTCACCTCTAGCTTCGCGAGAGAGAGACCATTAAACTCGTTCATGAGAAGGGTAAGTAGGCCGGCGTAGTTAAAGTCTGTATGCTTTAACCAACGCATACGACCAACGGCTGAAGTCGATAGGCTGCATGTGCGGAACAAGAGTCCAAGGGTAGAGTCTTTGTGTTAGCTTTCGACGAGTCAAGTCAAAAAAGGAGTGCTCATCCGATTCTACGTAGCAGTACGAACACCGAACTAAGGCCACTTCACAAGTTCCAAATAAGAGTTTACGCGCAGCACCGCGATTCGAACCTGGAACATTTATCGATGCCAGGATGTGTCCAATGGAATCATGAAAGCTCAGGGTTCTTGTACCTATGTGGTAACCTGGGAGTATCTGTACCTACTGCCGCCCTTCCCCTTGCCCTGAGTTTACACAAAAAAACGAAGCAGCCTGTAGGCAGACTGCTTACAACTGTCACCGCCGTGTCTTCCGCATAGAAAGTTTGGCCCGGCCAGTATATCATACCACTTTCTGCCCCTCCACCGTCGCTTATGAATCGTAAAGTATCCGCAAACTCTCGGGACAAGAGGGGCCATGCGTCACGTCCGAAACCTCGAGGACCAAAATTCCCGGAAACGAGAGAAATTATGGGCAAAGCCTGTAGTTTCAGGTGAAAGAGTGATATGTCGAGATGGCGCCCGTTGTACGACAAACATCCAAAATGAGTTGCCTGTTTCCGGGAAACGGAGACGCCGGTTAGGAAATAATTGCCGATCTCAGGTGCACGCCGGGTGTCAATTTTGGATGAGCGCAGACCCTTCGGCACAACTTTGTAGTCTTCGAGACACATGTGTTCATTGTTTGCGCTCACAACCTGTGTCATGCCATTACTACCACATGGCTCACATGCAGTGATACCTCTGGATGTTGCGCCACTGCCACTTTGGTTGAGACTAAAAGAAATATCTTCCGCTCGTGCCCCCCCTTCACCAATACGGACGATCGGTAAGTTCAATATCGAAGCCAATACTGCACTGAAGGATCTGACTGTCTTGACCTACGTCTTTGGATTCTCTGCCAGGCCGTTGCTGCTATATCTAGCAGCATCTTAGTCAGCGGGCTTCTGCAATAGAACTGTGATGTACTCAAGCTGCCAGGCTGCCAGGCAACTTTGACTGCATAGTCGGCGCTGTTAGCCGAGTGGGGTTTGCCTCGGTTTTCTGGCAGGTTGTGATGGGGTAAGCGCAATAACTCAAGAGGATAAGACGGCGACAAATGCCATGACTACGGCAAAGCATGCTCATCTCACGACAGCCGTGTCGTTTGATAGCGCCTGCAGCTTCGCGATAGGGCCTAGTTATAGGGGGCGTCAATACTCAAACCTAGAAATCGAGAGGTTGTTTTAGATTGCTGATCTTCGTGGCAAGCTTTCTTCTCCTTGCCGACCCCGTCTTCTTTGCGAACGACCTTCCAAAACATTGTCTAGAGTTGGTGTGGCGAGGGATTGCGCTTAAATGCTTAGACTAAGCATACTATACCGGGCCATCGTAGTAACGCCATTGTTCTACGGACTCCAGGTATAGCCCTGTATCCACGTTCCGATGACATACAATGCGGTGTGGTCTCTCATCACAATAGAGACAGGGTTGACTTTCTCGGGGGCGAGGATGGAAATATCCAGCGTTCCAATCATGTTTGATTTCTCACCAACGTGGTCGTGGAGAGGTTGGTGCGGGTCGGAGAAAGGCTGCCGAAGAATCGTCTCCATTGCTCAATGCAGCAAGCATCCTTATTATAATTAGTCCTGTGGCCTATGAATGGCGGCCAAGCCTGGGGTGTCCTACATGTTGCCCTTGATAAGACATATTCTGGTAAGAAAAAACTATTCGTCCTTAATATCAATCTCTTGGGATTCTATCTACATGACGGCGTGTGCGTTGTTAGAAAGCGGATACTCCCGTAAATGTGTATGCGACCCTACGGCGGACCGTCTCGGACTCGTACCTTAGTACATAGTGTATATAGTTTATTACTGCCGAGGCTCTTTCGACGGTGCTGCTTGTGTTTCGGTACTCGTACAATTGCAAAAATACGTTGGGCTAGATTTAATATTTGACCTCGAACCATTTGTTTGACCAAAGAGTTGACAACGTTGTCGCACCTCTAGGTGAACTTTGGGGGATGAACAATAAATGCCCACGGAGCTTTTGCAGCAAACCAATTGCTGAATCGCTGTAAACGGTGTATATCGCACAATCGGGTTAATGCGTCTAGTAGAGTACCCAGGTATGTCGCGTCACTGTATTATGTAAGATATAAGTGGTTTTGTGGATTTTATCTGTTCCATGACCATCAGAGCGCAACCAATGGTATCGTCACCAATCGCGCAGGACGTGGCGCCCGTGGATCTGGATTATGCTGTACGCTAATCCTAAATGAAACCAAGCACATCGTCACGGGGCTCGCTCAACAAGCTGGGAAACAGGATGACCAACGCTTCCCGCACGTGTCGCAGCCACCAAAGAAGTCGCGAGATGCTATCGAGGTAGCTTAAGTACGATCCCGAGCATTTGAAGCACGTCGCGATACCCGCCGATAAGAAGGCGCACCCGACCCTCCGCCACCATACCGCCCCCAGAAAATCTCCGCAATCCCTCCTCTACCCACCAAGCAGGCGCTGCAAGCCCACCAGTCCTAATTGATCTAGACCATCCGTCGACGGGCTTAGGGGAACGGGGAGGGAGCTCCACCAATAACAACCACAACTCCACTACTGATAACTACGAGCTTGCAAACTACAATCACATTACCGCAAGGAAGACAGCCAAGGACCGCGAGACCCGATTGCGGCAGAAGAGACTTTGGAAGAGACAGTGGCTCGAAGAGCAAGACGATATGAAGTTCTCACACAGCATTCAGTTCAATGCTGTTCCGGACTGGAGCAGTCATTACATTGCATACAGCAACCTCAAGAAGCTGTAAGTTGCCCATGCGCCTCACGGCGGTCCTGTGCGCGTGCGGATAACTAATGCCACGTCGTAGGATCTACCAGCTCGAGAAGACTGTCCACCAAACCTCCTCCGGAGATGCCGAATCGAGACCCCTCATCCGAAACGAAGATCCCGAAGAAGTTTTTAGCCGTGCGCTTGGCGTAGAGTTGGAGAAGATCTGCTCCTTCTATGTTTCCAAGGAAGGCGAGCTTCTTGACGAGGTCAATCAGTTGCTGGGTGACATCGGTAACCGTAACTTCGAGGACGAAGAGAACGGTGGCGAGCCACGACGGTCGTTTGGCAGCGCGTCCCGCCCGGGGCTGTCGGTGTCCAACGCCAGACGGACTTCCGTCTCCATTGACGGCAATATCGAAGACAGCGACGATGATGACGACGACGACGAGACAACAGGACTGGCGAAAAGTCGCTCCAGTCTGGGTTTCGGCAGACGCAAGACGGTTCCGCATCTTGGGCAGTCGACAACAGATATGACAGCATCTACTGAATTGACGCTGGCAAGGTCATTGCGGCGGTACAGCACCGCTCATGACGAGTTGCCGGACCAGTCTTTCATGTACTCTTCGGGCATCATGCTGAAGAAGCGCATTATTAACCTCTACGTTTCTCTCTGCGAGCTCAAGTCATACGTACAGCTGAACAGGACGGGCTTCAGGAAGGTCCTGAAGAAGTTCGACAAGATCCTGGACAAAGAGCTGCGAGTCAAGTACATGAGTGCCAATGTCGACTCTGCGTACCCATTCAAAGTCGAGAACATCAAGACGATCGAAGAGAACATTTCCAAGATGGAAAAGGCTTACGCCGAGGTTGTCACAAATGGCGACGAAGGACTTGCCAAGCGCGATCTCAGGTCTCACCTCCGGGAGCATGTCGTCTGGGAGCGTAACACTGTCTGGCGAGACATGATCGGAATGGAGCGTCGCGCAGAGGCTGCCAGCCTAGGAAGATCGCTTCTAGGTAGGGACGGAGCAGCTAGACTGAGGAGACTTCAGGGCGATGATGAACTTGCCCCTATAACCAAGGAAGTCGTCACCCCTGTTGGCCGTTTTGTTGTTCCCACATGGGTCGCGAGTACGCCTCTGCTCACTCTTTTGGTCTCTGTTGCCGTCTTCTTTCTGCTCATTTTCCTGCCCATCATGGAGAAACCCGAGCAACAGAACTGCTTGGCTTTGGTTGTGTTTGTCAGCATCCTTTGGGCTACAGAGGTCAGTGTCCATGAGGCGGTGGGCACAATTTGTTACTAACCTGCACATAGGCCATCCCGTTGTTTGTCACGTCGCTTATGATACCCTTCCTGTGTGTCGTTTTGACTGTTGTCCGCTCCGACGACAAGCCGTACAGGAGACTTGATGCGAAGGCCACGACTGCCTACATTTTCTCGGCCATGTGGACGCCTGTTATCATGCTTTTGCTTGGGGGCTTCACGCTCGCGGCCGCTCTGTCAAAATGCAAGATCGACAAGCGTCTTGCAACCTTCGTTCTCAGCAAGGCGGGCACCACTCCACGCACCGTTCTAATTGCCAACATGCTCGTCGCTGCCTTCGCCAGTATGTTGATCAGTAACGTAGCTGCGCCAGTACTCTGCTTCTCCATCATCGAGGTCAGTACCCGCCTGATGAATGTTACTGGTGCTACAAGCTTACACCGACTCTAGCCGATGCTGCGCACCCTGCCTTCCGAGTCCAACATGTCCAAGGCCGTTATCATGGGCATTGCGCTTGCTTCCAACATTGGGGGTATGCTCTCACCCATCGCTTCGCCGCAGAATGTCGTCGCTATCGGAATCATGAAGCCGGCGCCTACCTGGATCCAATGGTTCTTCATTGTCATTCCCGTGGGCATCGTCTCACTGCTCCTCATCTGGGTGCTGTTATTGATCACTTTCCAACCAAGCAAGGGAACTACCATCTCCCCGATCCGCCCTGTTAAGGAGAAGTTCACCGGCATCCAGTGGTTTGTTTCGATCGTGACGCTCGTCACGATCGGACTGTGGTGTGCAAGTCATCAGATGGAGTCTATCTTTGGCGACATGGGTGTCATTGCCATCATTCCCATCGTCCTCTTCTTCGGTATCGGAATTTTGACCAAGGAAGACTTCAACAACTTTCCATGGACCATCATCATCCTTGCTGCGGGAGGTTTGTCGTTGGGCAAAGCTGTCAAGTCATCGGGTCTGCTGCATACCGTTGCCGACATGGTTTCCAAGGAAGTCGAGGGGATGAGCCTTTACGTTGTGCTTGTCGTCTTCTCAGCGCTCATCCTCGTCATTGCTACGTTCATCAGCCATACTGTTGCAGCTCTTATCATCTTGCCGTTGGTATTTGATGTCGGCGCCAGTATGGATGAGCCTCACCCTAACCTACTGGTTATGGGTGGAGTCCTTATGTGCAGTGCCGCCATGGGCCTACCGACCAGTGGTTTCCCGAATATGAGTAAGTTATTTCCCGAGCTGATTCAAACCCTTGACTGACATCTATCTAGCTGCTATCATGAAGGAGGACCCGACGGGCCAGAGATATCTCAGAGTGAAGCACTTCATCAGCCGAGGTGTGCCCGGCAGTATTCTTACTCTGGTTGTCGTGGTAACTATGGGTTATGGTCTTATGAGGGTAGCCGGACTAGACTAGGAGGTGTCTGCCATAAGTCCCCAGACACGCTGAGTCCGCTCCAAGAGTCGTTTCATGCCTGCATTTCAGTCTGCTTTTGGTCGTCTTTGTGGCATTCAGGGAAGGGGCGCCGTATTATGGGAATATTGTTTTGAACTTGGAAGGTATAGACTGGCCCGTTCACATAGAACACTCTTCACATTCATCCTGGAATGTGCTGTATACAGGTTGGAGTCAGCGATACAATGGTACAGTGAAGCGGTTACTCGCAGAATCGCATCCTCTTTGTGAGACTTATTTCAAACTTGGGACTAAAGATCGGAATTGGGCAGAGCCGCAGCCAGGGCATGTCTTCTAGGCGAGAACACCTACCTAGGTACCGTAGTGTAGGTGCGCCTAGGGCTGCCACTGTGCATGAAGCGAATGTGTTGATCCCGATTCGCCAGCCAATCAGTTCCTGTTAACAACACAGGCCGGAGGGGGTGGAGACAGACTTGCTTCAAGAGGAAGGGTAGCAGGGGCGCTAGTCCTCATTTGGATGGAATACCGTAGATACTGGTTAAATCGAATAACTGCTAGTGAGCAAGCTAACGGTAAGGGGTATTGTGGCCGCTGTGATGGGTATAGTGTGCTGGCAGAAGCAGGGGTCTAGAAGTAGCAAAAGCAGGGGTTAGTTATGTACATTAGAAACAAATTAGGTAGTAAGGGCTAGCAAACAGACTTTAAATTTATATTAGCTTTCCTTCTATCCTTCTACATCTTGCTAGATCTTCTATAGCCTTATTAAACTACCTTTAATAGCTTAATAGACGTCTTTAGCTAGAGATATATACTCTTAGCAGTTATTATTTATATTATTATTAGATATCTTTTAGGCTACTTCCTTAATTTCCTTCTTTATATAGGCGTTATAGTTAAAGTTATTCTAACTATCTTATAATATCTTTTTATTTAGTATGTCCTTAATCTAAATCTTATTAATATTACTCCTATTTAGATTAGTACTAATCCTACACTAAAGAAAGGATTACTAGACTATATTACCCCTTTTAGCTAGGTAATAGGTAGCTATTATAATAGTATAGGTAACTATAACGCGTTTTATTAATATAGACTACTTAATAGGCTAGCTAGGCTAGCTAGGCTAGATAGGTTAAATTAGCTAGATAGGTTAAATTAGCTAAATAAGTTAAATTAGCTAGATAGGTTAAATTAGCTAGATAGGTTAAATTAGCTAGATAGGCTTACTAGGCTAGTAGGCAGTAGCTTACTCTTTTTGCTATATATATTTATCTATTACTTTAGATAACTACTGCTTAAAGGGCTTATTAATAGCAGTATCTAGAGGTTAAAGGAGGGAGGTTATACTAGGCAGTATAAGGCTAGGGGTAACATAATAAGAATAAAGTTATAATAGTATTATAAGGGTCTTATAAAAGGTAGTAACGTTTATAACTAATAAATACTTTTATCCTGCTATAAAAGGGAAGAATTTATTAGTTAGCTACTACCTAAGGAGGTATTTATTATTATAGGCTATATTATTATACTTAACTATTACCTTATTACTATATAAGTTACCTTTATATACTATAAGGTAGCTACCTAGCTAGCTATAAAAAATTAACTTAGGTAGTAGCTATTAAATCCTATTAGTAAAGATATAAAGGATTAAAGTAGCTTACTACTTACTCTAGCCACTATAGTTACTTTTACTAGCTATAGTACAGGCCCCTTAGGCTAACTAAGTTAATCTATTAAGGTATTTAAAAAGAATAGGGGTCTTATTAAAGTTAATAATACAGTTAGGGGGAAATTAGAGGCTACTAATAGGCTAGTAGGCTAATAAAGGCTAACTAACCTACTAGTTAAAGTAGAGGAAGTTAGTAATAATTATAAGGTATTTAGTAAGTAACTTTAAGGCTTACTTTATAAGCTAGTAGTATAAAATACCTTATTATATATAAAAGCTAATAAACTAACCTATAGAGAATTAGAAGGGGTAGGTATAGGTTAGTAAGTTACTAGCTATAAAGGCGTTAGGGTATATAGCAGTAAAAAGGGCTTAGGCCTCCTACTTAAACTATTAAGTAGTAATAACCTTATTATAGGCTTATTATTACTAAAAGTAGCTATAAAGTTTAGCCTCTATTTTAGGCTACTTTAGTTATTTATTATAACATATAGATATAGTTAGGTTAATAGTATCTTATTATTAGTACTACTAAATAACTATTATAAGGGGTATCTTAAAGTAGGTAGCAGCCTCTTAATAGGTTAGGCAGTAGAGGCTGTTAGCTAGGTTAAGATAGGTATTACTAGCCTGTTACTATTATAGTTACTTTAATAGATTAATTAGGTAGCAGTAGTGCTTAAGGTAAGTTAATACCTCTATTTTTTTTTACTAAGAATATAACTATTTAACCTGTTAAATTAGCTTCTTTAGTGTATATTATTGCTTAACAATAGGCGTAGGCGTTTTACCTATTTTCTTATGTAATAGTAGTGTATTTAGGTTGACTTTGCCTAGCGGCAGGCGGTTAGGCATTATGAATATTATGGTAGGTTAATAGGTTGGTAAAGTTAACTATAGATGGGCTGGCTGGCAAGCAAATGGGTGGATGGGTAAGTGGGTGGATGGGTGGGTTGACCGCCTTCTATTTTAGGCTTAGCGTAGTGGATATACGCTAGCTAATATCAGCTAGCTCGTCCACTAGCGGTTATTCGATTTAACCAGTGTCTACGGTAGAGGTCATCGGTTCCCTTGTGGGGGCATTCGTCCTGACGTACCGCCAGGCGGCGCATCTTTGCCCAGCCATACCCGAACCAACGCTCGAAGCTTAACGACCTCTCTCACGCGCTGTCATGATCGCACATTGACTGCTGTAACGATCCGGCGCACTCCTTAAGAAACACCCCTCCGAATGACAGCTTGCTGAACGATCGCATATTCGCCTTGCGGGCTGGCGCCATGCTTTCAGCATTTACAGCTCGGCCGATCATCGAGCTAAAGCCGGGAGTAAAGTCCAAGATCGAGACAATCCTCGCGCATGGTGCGTTGCCTGGAATACTAACCGCTGCATAAGAAATTATGGCTGACGTGTTCATCCAGGCGATCGTGTCTTCGTGGGCCTCAACAATGGCGTCCTTCGTATTTACCGAGTAAATGAGCTACCGCCTCCGTCACCGACCAAGGCCAATGGCTCTCAGCCGACCGCAACGAGCCCACCGAAAGCGATCGATGGCGATGAGCCACCTAAACAGATCGAGAAGCCTACAGATCTGCTACGCGAAATCGAAAAGTTCTCAAACAGGGCCATCGAGCAGCTTGCCATCATCAAAGAAGCCAATACGCTTGTATCATTGTCCAACTACTACGTGTCACTGCATGACCTTGGGACCTACGAACCTCTCGAGATGTTATCACGAACAAAGAATGCCACCTGTTTCGCCGTAACATCAAACATTGTTAAGGACGCATCCACTGGGATACCCGAGATCATTAGCCGCTTGGCGGTGGCAGTCCGTCGCCGCCTGTTACTATGGAGCTGGCACGCAAGCGAGTTGGGTACCGATGTGGAAGAAGTCACACTGCCGGAATCGATACGAACTGTGACATGGGCCAGCGCGACAAAGATTGTCTGTGGAATGAACGCCGGATACGTAATGGTCGATGTGATTACCCATGAAGTCGAGGATATCAATAGCCCCAGCTCGGTGGCATCAGGCGGACAAGTCAGTCGCTTCGGAGCTGTAAGCAGTGCGGGCATGGGCTACATGGGTCTTGGAGGGTACATGCCCAAACCGCTTGCCACAAAACTGGCCGAAGGGGAGCTGCTGCTTGCCAAGGACGTCAACTCCATGTTCATCACTGATGAAGGCAAACCGATTGAAAGACGACAGATTCCATGGCAGTCCGCCCCCGAACAGATCGGATACTCGTATCCTTACATCTTGGCATTGCAAGCTCCATCCAAGGGCTCCCTTGAAGTGAGGAACCCAGAGACTCTGCATCTGCTACAGACCATCTCGCTCCCTGGCGCGGCGCAACTGCATTTCCTGCCCCCCAACCTCAGTCTCGCTCATGCGGGCAAGGGATTCCATATCTCTAGCGATCGATGCGTGTGGAAGATGGGCTCCACAGATTATGACTCGCAGATCGACGAGCTTGTGGAAAAGGGCAAGTACGACGAGGCCGTCAGCATTCTGAACATGCTGGAGGACGCTCTGCTCCAGAACAAGAAAGAAACTCTTCGAGAAGTCAAGATGCTGAAAGCTGAAGCCCTTTTCAAGCAAAAAAAGTACTACGATTCCATGGATCTTTTCAACGAAGATGACGTTCACGCGCCGCCTGAGCGAGTATTAAAGCTTTTCCCCCCTTCCATCGCTGGAGAGATGTCGGGTTGGGCGCACGGTGTACAGCCAGAAGAATCAGGCAGTGATGGAAAGGAAGACGAGGGAGAGTCTCAGGAGAAGACAAACGGCGAAAGGTCTGTTAAAGAAGATACAGATGCAAACCCCACATCACCTGCTAAAGGGGGTGTTGGCTTCGCCAAGCTGTTCATGGGACACCGGAAGCCAGCGCAACCAGACACTGCCTCGATCACATCTAAGAAGGACCCGGTAGATGTTGAGGAAGCCAGCAGTCACAGAAACAAGCCTGCAGAGAATCAGCCTCTTGAAGGGGACGACCTTCGAGACGCCGTTAGGTCTCTAGCCGGATACCTCGTTGGAACGAGGACCCGCCTGCAACGGATCATTGATCCAAGTACTGGCAAGCTGAAGAGATCGGACACGAACGGATCTACTGAAGAGGCGATGAAAAGTTTCATGTCGGGGTCGCATCTTGACGAGTCGAGTAGCCAACTTGAGGGAGAGATCCTAAGGACTTCAAGAATCGTCGACACGGCTTTGTTCCGGAGTTATATGATGACCAGCCCTTCCCTGGCCAGTCCGCTATTTCGCCTCCCCAACTTCTGCGATCCAGATGTGGTGAATGAGGCGCTACTCGCTCACAGTCGATACAACGAGTTGGTAGACTTCTTCAGTGGCAAGAAGCTACACTCCCAGGCACTGGAGCTTCTGAAGCGCTTTGGAACTGCTCAGGAACCTGACGAAGCTGCGCCAGGTCTTCACGGTCCTCAACGAACTGTGACCTATTTGCAGGCCTTACCACCATCCGAGATCGATCTCATTTTGCAGTACTCCGAATGGGTATTGAGAGCAGACCCCAAACTAGCTATGGAGATCTTCATTGCCGACTCCGAAAACGCAGAGACCTTGCCTCGTGGTCGGGTTGCGCGCTTCCTCGGGGGGATTGATCTCAGCTTGGAGGTCCAGTATCTGGAGCATATCATCAGTGAGCTCGACGAATCGACTCCAGAATTCCACGATCGTCTGGTTGGGCTTTTCATCAAACAATTGAAAGACAAAAAGCGGGATGACGAATGGGACGCAGAAATGGGCCGCTTCGTGCAGTTCCTTCAAACCAGCAGCCAGTACGGCCTGACCAAGGCATTTAGCCTTATCCCGCGCGACGGTATTGCCTACTCGTTCTCAACTGTTGGTATCGATATGACTGACATTGGGTAGATCCCGCGTTTTACGAGGCTCAGGCTATTGTTCTAAGTAGCGTGGGGTCGCATAAGCAGGCTCTGGAGATATACGTCTTCAAGATGAAGAATTATGCTAAAGCAGAAGAGTGGGTTTAGTTCACACGAAAAGGTTTTTTCTTTTCCCTTAACCGGATACGATCTAACTTGCGCAGATATTGCAACCAAGTGCATAAGTCTAAGGACTCTAGACCTTCATCTCCGGATCAGTCGCGGCGACCGTCATCGTCTGGTGACGCTGAGGACCCATCCCCGTCCATTTACCACACGCTTCTTTCATTGTACCTCACACCGCCTCCACCTCACAAACCAGCCAACGAGCCGGCTCTCGAACTACTCTCAAGGCACGGGTCGCGTCTACCGGCAGCTTCGACGCTGTCCCTAATCCCCGACGACCTCCCTGTCCGCGATCTTGAGTCATACTTCCGCGGTAGGATCCGGTCTGCCAACAGTGTCGTCAACGAGTCGCGCATCGTGGCTCGGCTGCGAGACACGGAGTTGGTGTCTACACAAGCCCTGCTTCTGCTTGGTGACAATACCCCTGGAGGTCAGGGTGGACGCAACAGAAGGGTAGTCATTACGGAGGAGCGCCTCTGCGGGGTATGCCACAAGAGACTCGGGGGCAGCGTGGTGTCGGTTCTGCCGGATAACAACGTCGTCCACTACGCCTGTCTCAACAAGGCATCGTCGCAGAGGCCGCAGAGCTCACGGGCGGGGACTTGGGCCCGAAGGTTTTCGTGATCAAGGGGCGCGGGTGTCCTTGCGGGGGGTGGTTTGGTGTTGGTTTTCCTCGTACATTTTGGTAATTGCATAAACCCGGGCAGGAAGCTTCAGCATGATACAGTAATACCCCCCGTATATAGGTGGCAAGAATGTACGATGGCGCTCTGAAGGGAGGCGTTGCTTATTCTAGCTCAGTCATCGTCGGGAGGCGCCTCTTCGCCGTAGTTCTCCTCCTCAAGTGCTTCGTCCACGGCGGGCTTGGAGGTGGCGCCGTTCGTGGTGGTCTCTCTGGCCTTGTCCTCCTCCATGCGCGCGGTCAGTTCCTTGTTGATATTTTCCTGGGCGGCGTTGATAGACTTGCGCAAGGCGTTGAGGTAGGTCGCCTTGTCGCCGGCGCTGGGGGTCGGCGGGGCAGGGAGGGACTCGGAGAAGGCGAAGGGTTCGTTTGTGGGGGACTTGTAGGTGGCTGAGAAACGGAAGACCGGGGCCGAGGCCGCGGTGCCGTTGGCGTCTGTCATGGTTGGGGTGGCGGGGGAGTGGACAGATCGTAAACAAGGTATTGGGACGTTCGGGTGGCCGTGTTGTGCGTCGTCAGAAGAGAGAGTGTGTATGTCTGTGTGCGTGTGTTTGTGTGAGTGAGGGGAATAATAACTATGACGGAAATTGGGCAGGTGTGGCCCGTCCGGGTTTGGCTTTGGGGGAAAACGATGGCCCCTCCATTCCAGTTGACTCGAGGGCCGCGCAGTATTACATAGTAATGTTCCGCTGAAGATGGGACCTTGGGGCCAACTGCGGGGTTGATTACACCAGCCCAGCCCACGCTCTTGCCCAGAAACAAGTCAGGGTCGCAACCCGCGTCGCGTCAGTGGGAACAAGGGGCTGGTACGGATGCACTGCACACCATCTAGTCGGTAACAGGGAGGAGGATGACATTATGTTCCCGTTCCTTGGTTCGGGGCCTGGCAGTACGCAATACGACGGGGAATGGCGATGGATGTATGATGATAATGGGTGAATTGGCCTGGCCTCGGGGCGCGCTGGCTCATCGCAGGTAGACGAACATGACCCATTCGGCTCCGTGACAGCAAACCAACAAATCGATAGACAACCGCGTCCACCGAGGGGGGGGGGTTACTCGGAGTTGATATGAGGCTGCAGGCTGATACCTAGATAGATGGCTGGGTTGGGTATTTGTAGATCGCAGGTAGGTTACCTAGCATGCTTATTACTACCTACCACTACGTAGCTAGCCTGCGGAGGTAGACTGCGAGATGAGAGGGACCCAATCCTGCCAGCCGCATTGATGCTGATCCTGTCCTCTCGTCTAACTCTCTCACACTCGGTCGGCCCTTGAGGCGCAATCCACTTCGCTTTCTCATAAACACCCTATTTCCCTCCCTAGCCTCATATTTTCTCGGCCTTCTTACATCACCAATTCCCGCAACTTTTATTTGCGCATAATCCTACACCACCATTTTGCCGCGGCACCTCCCAGCCGTGCAAACAATTATCAACAACCCAACCCTGCACTCGCCGGCTGCTTCCCTTACTCAACACAGCCAAGAAGCCAAACGGAACAAACCTTTGCGCGAATCAGGCCTTTTTGACCCAATCTCGAATCGTCCGAAGCTCCAAGATGTAACAGACCCCTAACATATCCTCGACAATGCAACCAGCACGACCCCCGCCCCGAGCGCCGGGCAGCTTTAGCCCTCTGCCGGAATCTACGGCCTCCAACGTACCGCCGCCGCAACGTCCACGACCACCTGCCCGCGCCGAGTCGACATCCAGCGAAGAGAGCCCCTCGATCAATTTCGTCAAGCCGCGAACCCACGCTCCCAGCGCCCCTACACAACCTTCCAGCACCCCGATCTATGCCCAGTTTACATCCCAGCCCAACTCGAGCACCACAAGCCTGCAGAACTTTTCGCGCCCGACTGCTCAGCGATCAGGGACCACGCCTGGAGGGCCAGCAGGTCACGCCTCGGCCGGAGGAAACGATCTGAGCGTCAGCGTGAGCGCAGTCGCTGCTGCCCGCACGGCGAGTCCCTTGACAAAGGGGCATTCGAGGAAGCACAGTCAGACCCCCGGTCTGTTCGACTCGACGCTGCCGTCGACGAGCACCTCGAATCTGTCCCAGGTGGCCATATCACACCCGCCTGCCAGCTCATCTTCCACACAACAGCAGCACCAGCACCAACTGCCGAGCCCCGCCCTTTCGGCGAGCCATATTGCGGCACAGGCGGCCTTCCAGCACCAGAACAGCCAATATAACCCGCAGCTGCAGCACGCCCGACAACGATCGCAGACCGTTCCCAGCCCCAACGGAGACGGTGACGGCGCGAGGAGGGGGAGCAGCGGAAAGGGCCCACTCAGCCCTCCTGTCTTAAGCCTGACCGAGGCAAGCGGTCCACGAGAGAGCGGGTTTGGGAGCCAAGGATACCACAACGGCCTTCTGGGAAGCCATTCAGCCGCTGCGACAACAGCCGCGAACGCAGCGTTCCCGCGATCGGGCCAGACTTCACCAGGATTGTCACAATCGCAGCAGCAGCAACAACTGCAACAGCAACCGCAGCCTCAACAGCAGCAACAACAGCAACATAGTCCAGTTCATCCTCCGCCACAGTTGATCCTAGATCAGAAGCTGGTAAAGCCAGAAAAGTCCAAGGTCAAGCTCTTCTCGCGCCCGGTCAAGATCGGCACCAAGGCCGATCCCAAAGATAAACCACTCCCGAGCCCCAGCAAGATCGGCAGTGCGCTTGCTTCGCTACAGCGGGGAAATTTTAGCACGAGCAGTCTGGTTGATACCAGCAGCCAGTCCATCTACAACCTCAACAATTCGTCTTCGGCCACCATCCGCGCAGTTCCCGAAACACCCACCATGGAAAAGGAGGGGAAGGAAAAGGAAAAGAAGCATCATTTTTTATCACGCCAGAAGCATAAACTCAAGGATGATTACCATCTTCCGCTGTCTTCCGCATCGAGCAACTCGAAACCAACAGACCCCAGCGCCCCCTCGAGTTTGTACAGTTTCAACTTACCCCCTAGCCCTGCCCCAACTGCAACGTCGTTTGGCAAGGCTCGGCGGGACAAAAAGACTGAAAAGGAGACCAGCAGCCTCAACGTCGAATCGAGTTCGCTTCCCGCAGAGTGGCCAGGGCCAAGCAGCCTACCAACTTTGACGCATCAGTCGTCGTATCTCTCCGAACCAATTGACGCAGGCAAGTACGGTCTCAACAGCATGGCCCTCGACGATGCCTGGCCGTATTTGAAGGCGAAAATGCTCGTCATCTTTGAGGGCGAGGACTTGCGACAGCCAGTGGAGGATTTTAACAAATTGGTCACGCTGCACATACAATACTGCATTCAGCGCAGGTCACCCAATATCATCCTCGAGGACTTGCGCGAGCTCCTTGCGACCGGCTTTGCGTCTTTAGATATGACTCTCAGACGTACGCAAGAGGACAAGGTCATCCCGGCTCTCGTCGAGATGTGGCTCATTACCTACACTTCCATCCTGCCCTATATGCAGGCCGTCTTCCTACCTCTGGACCTTGAGTTCTCTGGCTGCGGCGTGCTCATGAACCACGACCAAGCTCGCGACTTCTGGGGCGGCATCAAGGCACCGTCTTCCGACAGCGCGCCCTATGTCAGCCCCGCGTGCGCCGTCCTCGATGTCCGCCGTATTGTCCTTACAGCGTATCGCGACATTGTTATCCTTCCCCGCTACGACTCACTCAAGGCTATTTTCTCCCGACTATCCCTCGAGTTCCTTCCGTCCTCGTTCGCCTCCCTAGCCCTCGCCTCACCACTGCCGGACCCGACGCTCTCCTCTAGCCCGGCAGACACTATGTCTATGATGCGCCCCGGAACGGCCATGAGCCTGGACCCGTCCGTTTCGAGCTACAATTCTAACGCGACGACGCTCCTGGGCGACGGCAGCTCGGGGGGCGGCGGTGGAGGGCGCAGCCGCGGACTCAGCAACGTCAGCTATGCCAGCGCCGGGAGCGACGGGCAACTGCGGCCGTTCACGCGCGAGCAGAATGTCGAGGACTCTAAGCAGGTCACTGAGATGGTCGGGCGTATGCTACAATGTATGAGCATTCTCGCCAGCATCGGCGGCACTTCCGGCGACGGCAGCGACGAGGGCAACAAGCGGATGGAGGAGCTATGCCGGCTACTAAAGCTCAACTGGCTCGGCAGGGGCCGGACAGGGAGGAACCGGAGGGGTATTGTTGGCGGCAGACGGCGGGAGATTCCCGAATCCATCAGAGAAGGGCTGCGCGTTGTTTGAGGGGGATGATGGCCACTCTGCGAGTGGGGTGGACCTTTTTTTTTCCCCAATGTTTTTTCGGCGTTCGCATATGGTCATTGCAACATAAACGCGGTGTATGGTTACGGCCTCCGTGACGGCGTGTTTTTTCTTATTTTATGGGCAGCGGCGGGCAGGGGGAGGGCATCTATCACAACACCGACGATCATAGCGAAATGGTGTTTTATATGGCTCGGTTGGCAAGGCAAAAGTCATGAGGGGAGAGAGGATGGTATCGGTTTCCGGAAGCCCCTGATTTTATGGGCGTGTACTGCATGCTTCTTTTTTTTTCTTCTCTTTTTTTACATGGTTGGAGCATTGCGAATTGAAACGGATCAAGTACATGACGTAAATGTCTCTCATCTAGCATCTGACGTCGTTCCTGGCGTCTGAAACTGGCCCTCAGTCCCGGCGGCCTCGTGGCGGTCGAGACTTGATGGAAGCAATGTAAAGCCTGCCAAACCGGAGTAACTGGAAGATTGAGATTTTCTTCCCGAACGTGTTCACAAACTGGACCGAAGGTAATGCATCGAGATTCGAAGAAATTCATGATTTTCTATTTGTATTTCTGACTCTGTAAAGGCACGGAAGGATGGTTGCCGGCGCAAACCCATCGAATATGAGTGGTTCTCTATGTAGCAAACCTGATTTCATGTTAGACAAAATCCTACGTGGAAGATAACAAAAAATCGTAAAACCGAGAAGGTCGGTAAAGACGGTCAGACATCCAAGGAAGAATTGGCCCTCATGCATCACTTAAGACGCCCTCTTTTGAAAAGAAGCGCCCGCCGGAAAAGCTCGTGGCCGTGACTCGAGTGAAAACTGCGAATTTGGTGGATATTTCATCATGTTGAGAGGGAGGGAAGAGGGCAGGCGTGAAAACAAGTAGATGTTTTGACTAACCTTAGATGGAAATGGCATGACCATCGCTGTGGATGTTAGTCGATGTAGTATGGTAGCAAGTGGCTGTTGGCCATGGTTCTGAATATCTATTCTCACAGGTCAGCAAGAACATTTCTTGGTACATCGATGCTGATTAGGTGATATGGTGATGTGTCAGACAGAATATACTGGCAAGTAACAGGTTCGCCTTGACGGGAACCCGAACAGACTAGGTTTCTTCATGGTCGATTCGGTTGGGAAAAGAAGACAATGTTTCTTGAGTGTCATCATTTGGAGATAGGGGAGAGCAGCAAGCAAATGTAACCTACCTGAAGTGTGGAAGCTGGAAGCTGATCGTAGTGAGTAGGTCGACAGTTAGTAGCTAGCAAACCTTTGCTCGTCACGATGCTAGGAACGCGCACCTTCCCGTAAAGCTTGAATTGAAGCCTTTGGAACGTCGCGGGCTCGCACGAGTCGGGAAGGAGGGAGCGCGTTTCTGCCGTCAATGAGAGCCAAGGTGTGATGCCGAGAAGTGGTGTAGAAAAGATTCTGACGTGCAGAGGAACAGTTTTTATACAAGAGGCTCACGAAAGAAAAAATGGAGACAGAGTTGGGAAGATTTTTTTTTTCTAGCACCTCCATATGGCCCCACACTACACGTGACCGGACCTCGGTGAGTGTGCTGTTGTTCTGGATCGGGGGCCCAGGGGGGGTTAAAAGTAACCACGTGACCGACTACACTAGTTGCACGGAATATTCGCCGTGATACCGGTCCCCGCCTTCCGAAATGCACCCTGGGCCTTATTGGTCAGCTCCTCAAGATTCATGTCACCAGACGTGGATGGAAGGGGAAGAAGGCCGTGGGCACAAAAAATGGGAGGAGAAACCACGTATCCGGGTGGTTCGGGGAACACGTGGTGGCCATTGACAGATGCAAAACCCAGCAAGGGAACGGGCAGGTCGACGCGATTCCAGCGCTGTCATTTTCTTTGTCTCCGTTTGTCATCTTACTGGCGTCGCGTCCCGGTGAAGTGGGAGAGAGGGAAGGCTGGAGGAGGATGGGAATTAAGGAGTGACGGGGTTGCAACAAAGTTGCAACAAAGCGAGGCTTCTCTGACTCCTGCCTCCTGCCTCACTGCTATCCTGCGACAACTGCTTCACCCCTGGATGGATATTGCTGAAGAAGAGTGGCTTGTTGCATGAAAACGCTGATCGCAGCCACCATCTTTTTGCGTAGTTGAATATCTTGCACTTATTATGGAGCTTCCCGCTGCCACAGTCCGGCATATCCATGCGTATATCCTTGATAGATGCATAGCGTGCTCCTCTAAGCGGATTAAGCCCCACACCCCAGTCGAAGCAATGGGTTGTCCCAACTTCCCGGCGCTCCAGCCTGACATTCTGGCATGGTCGCCCGCCCACCTCGCGCTCCTCTGTCCCTGCTTTCTTCCCCGTCTCGACCTCTCTCGATCGACCTCAGGGTTTGGATTTGGCCGCAACTTGACGCCTCACCGTCCGCAACCTCCTCTGCTTTTCTCTCTTCCCCTAATTCTCTCTCTTAAACACCCCTGGGCCCAGCTCCTCTTTATTTTTATTCCGTTGCATCGGGGTCCCGGGACTCGTCTTGTTCGTCTTGTTGCTCAATCGGAAGCCCCAACCCGCTTGCAAAAAAAAAAAAAAGAGTCCAGAGCTTAGATCCCCCCAGCTCTCCCCCCCCCCAGGTCCTTTGCCTGTCTTGTCTTTGCGTCCGTCCTTCCGCTCAAGCCCAACCACACACAGCCTGCACCGCAACCACTCGCCCACCTCGCACTCTCCAAATCTCCCTCTCCCGCTTTTTCATAAGCAAGGCGCCGCGGAAAGGCTTGTTTGTTCGCCCGCGTTCGACGTGTACGATAAAAAAAATCGGGCATTCAAGCAACCCGCTCCGGATGTCATCGACTTACGTCGATTGAAGCACATACGGCCAACCACTTTGTTCGTTCGCTTTGGTTATCGCGCGATCATCGACACGGGTCTTGCGTTGTGTCCACCTTTTTTCCTCGAGATCGCAACAGCGCATCTTCCCTCCTCCTCCCCCCCCCCCCCCCCTTCGTCCGCTCGCCACGTCCCTTTTACCGACGCCAACTCTCCTCCCGTCACCGGGCTCTTTTTAGTTGCACCCACCCAACAACCTGCCCGCCGCCCCGGCCCTCTCCTCCCGTTCTTTTTGTTTGTGGTCGCATCCCAACTTCGCATACTCAAAAATTACACGTTGTCGTCACGCCGATCATCGATGCCTTTGCGGTTCCCCTTCACCAGTTGACCCTGCCGTTTCGCAAGAAAGACGCCCCCTACCGCAATCGATAACGCTAGTCGAAACCGCCGCACCACCCTCGCGCGATTGAGACCACTTCCCGCGTCTCGCAAACCACGACCTGCATCCTTTTCGCGTCACGCCATCACCCTCGACGCTCAACCCACTACGTCGCGGCCGATTGCCGATACCATCGAGATCCAACACGTCTAGGGCGCATGCGCATGAGATAGTGCGGAGGGAAGAGACGTCGATATCCACGCTGTGGATCATCGACACCCTGAAGACATGATGACGAGTATGGGACCGTCTTTTGCAGGTCATCCTGCCGGCATGCAACAACATCCAGGTGTTCCAGGCCATCCTATGGCTCAGGGGATGCCTCACAACCCGGGTCAGCAAGGCCCGCCGGGCGGAGGAATGCCTCACCAGATGCATATGGCGGTGTCAGGGCCTGGTGGTCAGGTTAATCCAAACCAGTTGATGGGCGGTATGCCGCCGGGTGCTGGTGGTCCGAACGCTCACGCTCTGCAGCATCTCAATCCTGCCCAGAACCCAATGTTCCAACAGAACCAGTTCGCCAACTGTATGCCTGCCCTTTCAATTGTCCCATCCTTGTGCATCTCTAATGAATTCGCGCAGACAACAACCCAGCCGCGATGGCGCATGCCACCCAGATCGCACAGCAGCGGTTATTCCAGCAGCAGCAGCAAGCACGGCAAGCGCTCATGGCGCAACAGGCCTTCAACGCGAACATGGCCGGCGTCAATGGCATGCCGATGGGCATGCAGATGAACCCCATGAACGCCGCCCAACTTGCAGCTATGCGGCAGGGCATGCGACCGGTAAGGATATCATCGCTATGTTCGCCGCAGGAAGCGTACTGACGTAAGGCGGTAGCAGGGACACAACCCTCAGGCACAAGCGATGCTCGCCCAGCAGATTGCTCTCCAACAGCAGCAGATGCAACAGCAGGGTCAACAGCAGGGCCAGCCGGTCCAGATGAACCCCCAGCACATGCAGCTTCAGCAGGCCCAGCTGGCTGCTTCGTTACAGGCCCAGCAGCAGCAACAACAGCAACAGCAACAGCAACAGCAAGCTCAGCAGCAGCAACAACAGCAGCAACAGGCTCAGCAGCAGGCTCAACAGCAACAGGCCCAGCAACAGCAGGCTCAGCAACAGCAGGCCCAGCAGCAACAACAGCAACAGCAGCAGCAGCAACAACAACAGCAGCAGCAACAACAACAACAGGGTCAGCCTCAGGGCCAACCGCAGCAGCCTCAGCCGCAACCTCAACAGACGCCTCATCAGACACCGCAGCAGCAACCCGCGCAGCCCGTTAACCCTCAGTCTGCCGGTCAGCCTACGCCATCTCAAACTCCCGGGCCTGCTCCGAACCAGCAGCCGCAGCCTCCTCAGGCACAGGCCCAGCCTCAAGGTCCTCCCCAAATGTCTGCTCAGCCTGGGCCTCAACAGATGAACCCTGCGCAGCAGGCCGCTGCTCAGGCTGCTGTTGCCAACAATCTTGCTTTGGCTCAGCAAAGAAGGGAAGGGATGAAGGGGCACTGCCTGCTTAAGCTGATGCAATTTAGCGAGCACCTGAGCGGCTTCCCCGTAAGTCAAGCTTCCAGATAGTGGTTTTGAATCTGCTTATTAACAAATGCACAGGGTTCCAAGGGCAAGGACGACCTGTCTTACTGGAATAGCTTCGTCAACCAGTTCTTCTCCACAAAGGGTGTTTTCCGCCACTCGGTACACATTACGGATGTCGAAGACCAGGCAGATAAGCAATACGAAATCACATATCCCGCTCTGCCGCGATACTTCCACACACACTTTGACAGTGGTGTGAAGAACATGCAGTTGATCATGGAAAAGGGAACTACCGACAGACCACTTCCAGGCGATGGTCACTGGATCGAGAACACAAAGTCGAGTCTCGTTTATTGGTTCGAGAGCGGCTCGCACGTAAGTCGGTCTTGCCTCTATCAACAAGAGATCATCTAACACCTCATAGCTCGTTGCAACGGGAACCGTCAGAGCGCACTTTGATGCGGAGCAGAAGATTGAGCTGTTTGAGTTTCTGACCAGCAACCACGAAGAGTACATTTCTCGAAAGGCCGCCATCGAAGCTGCAAAGCCTATACACAATTGGGTCAAGGAGTGGCACAAGGTCAACTCCCAAGATAGCAAGGCTTCGCCGGAAATGAGCAAGAAGGGCAAGGCCCGTCCCATGAAGTCTCCGCAAAATCCTCCGCCGGAGGCGCTTGTGGACCTCCCAGAGTCGGCGGTCAAAAGGGGTATGGGTGTTACCGAAGCCGTCTTCCAGTTCCTCGAGGTATGTGACAGCTCGCTCATGCACGGATGTGGATCTCCGGTACTAAGATGACATGCAGATTGCTGAAGTGATCGGTCAAATGAACCCACTATTCGCCTTCTACCACACCCACCCTAACCTCGGCCCGTACGCTGCCCTGGAGCAATACGTCAGTCAGATCAACGCCGTGCCTGCAAATATGAACGGTCAGCCCATGCCTCAGGGCCCGAGGACGCCCAGCTTCGGCCAGTTCCCCATGGGTGCGAGCCCAGCACAGCCGCACATGCAGCTACCTGGGTCGCCTCATGTCCAAGGCAGCCCTGCTCAAGGTCATATGCAGGCACCCGGCATGCAGATGCAGCAGAGCCAGCAAGGCACCAGCTCCAGCGGGCCCAGTGCAAACACGTCTCCAGCTTCCAACAAGCGAAGACGCCCATCTGGTGTCAAGATGGAGGAGGACGGCTCACAGGCCCCGACCCCGGGCGGCCCCCAAGTCAATGGGGTCCAGAACAAGGGCAAGCCGCCTACACCGCGGATGGCGAAGAGGATGAAGGGCAACCCGGCATGAGCCAGGGCAATGTCTCTGGGCATCCGGATTATGCTCTAATACGAGTCGGGCTACACAGACTCAGTAATGCCTTTTTTATGTCATCATTATGCAGCATGGCGGCGTCTTATTGCTTGGCTTTCTGGCTCTGGAATCCTGGGGCTGTTCATACGCGGGTGTTCAGCAAGCATATCGGTCGTTCGGTGCTGTCTGTGAACGATATCCGCCACAGGGCCATCGGTCGTTCTCGTTTGGCATATGGGCTCTCTTATCGATCACGCCCATCAGAGGAGCAGGCAAATTTCTGCATGATCTTGGGCTGCGACGTCGCCGCTTAGTCTGCTGTACAAGTGGTGATGCGCGCGCCCAAAGGAGGCTCTTATCACTGTCCAAGAAAGGCAAGCGTGGGCTACAAGTTGTCGCCCTTCAAACGAGACACGCAGAGGCTAATCGAGGCAACGAACGTTGTCCATGTTCCTACAACCCTCCTGTACGATATCAAGCTCGATCAGCTCGGGCTCACTGTTTCACGTTGTTGTCGCTTCGACTTTGCCTTGTTGCTGCTCCCTCTCTCGGGTCTACGCTCGATTAAGTCCCAAGAACTCTTTTTGTTGTTTGCGAGGAATCAGTCGGGGAAAGATGGCTTTTAAAAAAAAGAAGTTCTCTGGAATTTTTTGGCGGGAAAGTTTTTCTCGTTGTCTGGCGGCGAAGACGGTGGTGTTATGTCGGCGTAGTTGTTGCTGATTGCTTTTTCTCTGTTCCATATCACAAATACCTAGTCTTGCCAGAAAGGAACCATGCATACCTATACATATGACGGGATGCTTGTTGACTGCGTGATTTCGCCATATCGGTTTCGTTTGTTCGTGCGCCATCGTGGAGAGTGAAGGGCACATACCTCAAGTCTTGTGGCCATTTACCTCGAAGACAGGAGATCGAGTTTATGTTGTGCTGTACTATCTGCAGCCTGCCCGCGGTCCCGTAATGACCCCACGCCGACGATGGGAACCGTCTCCCTCTTGCCCCTGTATGGCAGCCATTCCCATCCATAATACATCGCGTCTACATCTTGACAACGATAGACCCCCTCACTACGCTGCCTCGAATTCCCTAGACACGGCGGCATTCACAAGAACGGTCTCTCCTCGCCGCCACGTTCCGCCCTTCCCAACCACATATGAACACCTCCCCGTCGCCACCGATCCCTCAACCCAGGCCCCCGACGCCGCGCGGGTCGTACACGTGGCCCTTGGACGGCGCGTGGATGAGCATGTCCCCGAGCAGGAGGCGCGGTCGGGCGTTGTGCGTATTCGAGTTGCAGACTACCGTCGCCGTGCCGTCGTTCGCCTCGGGGAACGAATTGTTCAGGTGTCTGGCCTTCGTCGTGAGCGGGTTCGAGCGCAGCCGCTCACACAAGATATCGTCGGGGCGGTCGAGGATGACTTCCAAGCTGGACGAGCTACGGCGGAAGAGAGCCATTTCCTGGCAACAGGTATATGTGGTGAAGCGGCTGGCTGGATATCTATATGATGGCGCAAGGAGCCATGTGCCGGACAGCGATGTTGTTCCGAGCAAGCAACTCGCCAGCTTCGCCAGCGTCTCCATCGCCTAGACGAGGCGAGACTGGGACTGCCTCTATGGCTGATACGGCGATATCAACAACTACCCTTGCCTGCTAGGATGCAATCCGACAACTCCAGTACATCATGAATGGCGGTTGCGTTATCCGAGGGGAGTTGGCGATTTCCGACGTTGCTTTGCAGTTCCTAGTGACGAGAAGCGTTTGCTCACTTTATGCCATATGACTCTCCTCCTCCCTTGTCCCTAACCTCTAATGACATGATTGTGACGAATCACCCGACTTGCAGGAACGGTTTGTCGGACGTGCCAGTCAGCGGCTCTCGTCAAGGGGGTGAACTATGCTGAAGCCAACTCCGAATCATTGCACTGGGCTATGCATCCCACAGCGTCCGTCTCCTATGCATGTAGCTTACGAGTGTCACTATGTGGATTAAAACCAGAGAGACGTGGTGGTTTTGATGTTTTGTTAGGATAATTAGAGTTAGTGTATATACTCCGTATTACGTACAGCAAACCGAATGTTACTCGTTATAAGCAGCCTACATCAAAATTCCATACACCAAAAGAGCAGATTGATATTGGCCAACAGATAGCTTCAATAAAGATGAAAGATTTAGCAAAAGTAAAGGTCCATCCAGGATTCGAACCTGGGCCTACGGAAGGTTCTGGGTGCGAATCAGAATCCGACGTCCTAACCAACTAGACTAATAGACCGAATCTGCTAACTGAGGAGGATCCCCATTTGACGGAGGCTAGCGGAGACAACCCCAAATGATAAAACACGCGTGATTCCAGGTTGTTCAACAGACGTACTGCGAAGCCTACAGAGTCACCCAAAATCGAAGTCTGTGCCTGGGGGCTGTTACGATTCACTGACCTGGCCCTTCCCTCCCACCAAATGATACGCACTTGAGGCCGCCTGGTTTTGGACGGACTGTCGAGGGAGCAGAAGTGCAAAACTAAATGTAAACTTGATCCTGGATCGGTTGACTACGAGTGAATAACGACTATGATATGAAACTCCTGGACGCCAAACCATGCTATGCGCCATAAACTCAAAGAAAGAATTCGGCGATGGCCGAGAAATACACCCCCCTTGCCTCTCTGGTTGAGGAACGTGCCTTCAAATCAAAAAGCGACTGTCATCACTTGACCCAGCCCTGCTGCGTTTCCCACCTCGGCTCAGTTCGACGGGCTTTTACCCCCCTCCCCCTCTCTCTCCTCTCCCGTGCGGCTTGCACAGGCCCTGATTATTTCAGGATAGCGATCAGGAGAACAAGGATGATGATGAGCACAACGATGGTAATCATCTGTTTGCTCTCCCCAGCATCCCGTGCGACCTTGCCGAGCGACCGCCGCGCACGGTCAAGCCGCCCCTGGTGCCGGTCCACAACCTCGTCGACCTCGTCGAGCATGGCGACGTGCGAGTCGAGCTCGTCCCCGATCTGCATGCTCAGCTCCCTCTGCCGTCCGATGGACTCGCCCAGCCGGTCGAGGTGGTCGTCCTGGTCGCGCATGATTTGCGAGTGGTACGCGTGCAGCTGCTGGTTGTCGAGCCCCTCAGCCTGGTCGCGGTACCCCGCCGTGTCGGCCGGGTCGTCGCGGTACCGACCCTCGCCGAATAGAGCGGCGGCGGCGGGATCCTCGGCCGCCGCCGGCGCCCCGCTGCCAGGGGAGTCGGTGAAGCGGACGGTCTTGTTATTGCCGGCGGCAGAGCCGGGAAGGCCGCGGAGGCTACCCTTGAGGGGTTTCGTGGACTGGGCGGCGGCGAAGTCCTGGGAGAGGGATGGGTCGTTAGGCGAGGTTGTGGTTGACGACGTGGACGGGTTGGAGAAGCCGTGGAACTGGGAGGTGAGTTCGGAGTATTGCTTTTGGAGGGCGGGCAAAGAGTCGGTGATGTTCAGTGCGGCGCTGTCGTGAGGTAGTTAGCCGGGCGCCGCTCGGGGGGACGGAAACGGTGTAGCCTTTTGGCGTTTAGAGTGCTCTTTGGTGGGCATGCTCGACATGACGTCGCATGATATCCTGGACACCATCAAGGAGGAAATATCACCAATGGGGGGAGGCTCACGTCTCATCACCAGCACCCTGAAGGCGCTTGACCTCGGAGTCTAGGAATTCCAGACCATCTTTGAACTGGTCCAACGAGCGGGAGATGTGGCCGTCCTGGGTATCAGCTTCGAGGTTGAGCGACAAGGCGCGCTGGCGCTCGAGAAGGGAGAGCTTGATGTGGTCGGCAAGGAGGTAAAGCTGATTCAGGTTGGACATTGTGGACGTGGAGGCCCTTCGTTGCAAGGCAGCACGAGAAATCAAAAGTCTAACAGCTTCTCCAATCTCACTTCGGATATCGGGGACGAGGCGACGAAAAAAAGCAACAAAAAAACGGGGGGGGGGGGGGGGGGGGGGGGGGGGGAACTCGGTCGGGAGGAATGGTGGTTTGCGGACTTTGTTCTTGGATGGTTCGGAAAGGCTGAATGAAGATTGGGGGTTTGGACGTGTTCATGCGCCCGGGCGGTTTGAGACGTGCGCTGACGACTGCGAGGGTGGATTACGAATTGGGTGCAGGCAGCGGCTGCAATTCCTATTTGCAGGGCCACACGGGCTCCAAGTCTGGGGCGTCCGGGGTAACTAACATAACGCCTCCGGGTGGTTCGGGGCCGCGGAGGTAAACGGGTCTGGGAAACATCCTCCATGATTCGTCTAGGCAACAACACAGAACACGTATAAAAAAAGAAAGAAAAGAACTATACATATTCGTACTTTAGGCACATTCTATTTGATGCAAGGCAACTTTTTACGTGTGCTTTCTCGAGATCCTACGCAAGATTTCTTCCTTTAAAGTGCCCTGGGTATGGCTACGTCCATCCCTGGTGATTGTCACATGGCAGAAAAGGAAAAGATGTGTATAAGACGAATCATAGAATCTAAGATGGTGAATTGTATCATTCTGTTATGGCTAATGTCCCCCCCTTCACCTAGCAACTCATTTCACTCATCAATAATTATCGGATGACATCCCCCTCCTTGTCGATACCGGCTAGGCTTTCGAGAATGTCGCTGCCAAGTATCCCTTGGGCGCCACCAATTGCCATCTTGGGCTGATCCCACCACACTTCATGAAACTTGAGAGTCTCATCACTCGATGCCACCACAATGGTCCCTTCTCTCGCCGTCCGGCTTCCTTTGCGCGCATCAGCTGGTCCTCTCGGGTACGGGATGGCATATAGAGCCCGGGGACCGCCCGGCCACGCTACGGCGCTGATTTGTCGGCAAGACGGCCAACTAAAAACAACAATGCGGTATGGGTGCTCGGTTTGCGCGTAGCCGTGACTATAACCGAATGTGGCCGCGATCTCGCGCTTCGTCGTAGACCATATCAAAGAGGTGACTTGCGCCCCAACAACAATGGTAGCCAGGGGTGTGCTCGTCCCGGCGTGGAAGAAGTGAATGCATTTGTCGCCTAACCCACCGCCGGTGGCAACGAGTCCTTCTTGCCAAGGACAGAATGCAATAGCCTTGATTGCGGCGTCATGCCTCCAACAGTGTATCTCCGTGCCATGCCCAAACAGTCGAAGACCTTGCATGGATGTTTGAGTCGCTCGTGTAATGTTCTCGGCAACACCTACCTCTATGGTTTCGCTGTTCGGGAAGGCGTTTAACGACGTTTCTACGCTCTCCCTTTGACTTGGACCAACCCCGGACTGGTCGGCAGGCAGTGTGCCTCTTTCAAAGGAGCCATCATGTTCCATCGAACGACGACTTCTGCGGACCACGGCCGAGTCGCGTTTCTTGTGTGGACCTTCCATCGTCCGGCTCATCTCAAAGTAGCAGGCGGTGTTGTCGTTACTTCCCGACACAAATTGCTGCCCGTTTGGCGACCATACAAGGGCACAGATCTGCGAGGTATGGACGGCAATCTTGGCTATCGGTGTTACCTTTCCAAACCAAGTATCTCTCGAGATTTCCCACAAGCTAGGCCATTCGACCATGTAGTGCAGGATGCCCCCCTGACCGTCTCCAACGAGTATGTCTTCCGTTGGTACCAGGGCACCCGAGTTGAAGGGATTCTGGGATGGCCTTTTCATGACTGTTGGCCGCTAGCTTACGCACTCGACCGGAAACGGGTGGTGAAACCAAAACCGGGGTAGAACTTCGTCAATGAAGGACAGCAAACCAAAGAACCCGTCTTTTCTTCCAAATGCAAGAATGGCTTTGCCGCCCTGAGTGGAGGAGAATGATAGGGATGTCAAGCTGTTCCGTCGGAGACGCGGCGCACGGTAGACGGGCTGGGGATCATGCTGCTCGGACCATCTGTAAACCGTGTTGCCCAAGGCGACCGCCAAGCATCCGCAGGTTGGAGAGTATGCCAGTGGAGAGCGGTAGTAATCGTCTTCGAGCTCTGGCGCCTGAAGAACTCGGTAGGGCCCCGAAGGCAGATTGCAGCCTGGGGGCGTTTGCGCCTCAAGCGTGGGCCAAGACCTTGAAGATGTGCTCGAGGGCTGTAACAGGCCTATGCGAAGGACTCTGGCTGCCTGGTCAATCTTGAGGGCGTCGGCGAGTCGCTCCTCATGTCGTTTCTGGTCTTCCTCCTCCCTCGGCCGGGGCCCAAAGAAGCGAGTGGTTATACGTCGGCCACTAGCTTTGATCTTGACTGGCGGTTCCGGTGTGTTAGTAGACAGAATCGACGGACGCCCAACAGTTACAATGGCCCGGGAGGAGGGTAGCAAGGATGGTGGTGGCGGCAAGGCTTTTAGCCGGATCTTGTCGGAAAGGGGAGTCTCTGCGTCTCGGTGAGGGATGTAGCGATGCATGGCCTAGGGAGAGGGGAGAAGATTGGATCTAGGAGCGGATGAATAAGGGTTGCAATGTAAGAGAGGGGTTCAGGGGCTAGGAGAGAGCTGTGCTGATTATGCCGCAGATACACATGATGCTGATTGTAGACTACCTAGTCGAGTCGCTCCTTCCTTGCGGATATATCGCTAAGAGCAGGAGGTGGCGTATGGATTAGCATACCTAGGTGAGTACATACTAGGTAGGTACTTCCGTCGAGATACAAATACGGGAAATGTGTGGGAGCACAATGAGGCACCCACCAATGCATTCCATAAATAAAAAGGCAGAAACGAGTGCTACGACTGCATTTGTTGTAAACTGCTCATCCGGCGGGCCACCAAGACTTTCACGGGGTTGGGGTTAACAAGCTGTCAGAATAAGACACGCCGAAGTCATGGTATAAGTCCAGACAGACAAACCACACGTGACCGAAGCACATGCTGCGGTCCACCTGGAATCGCCTTATGTGAAACGCCACATCACCGCGTCTCGGGCAACCGCGGTTGAGAAGCTTCCCGTAGTGACGGATCAAGTCGAAAACCGATGATGGTAAGGTTCCGCATTAACGGGAGCTTGGGCCACTGGCTAAGACGGCATCCATCTTCTTGGGGTTCCAGTGGACAGGGTCAAGAGTGGGAACCTCAGTGGGGAACCCCCTGCTCCTTTCAATGTGAACCGGTTCCCGCATCAGCTGCTTCATGCCGCCCAGAGCTCCCTGTGCCTTCATCCGGTCCATCCTCACTAATCACTCCGCCCGCTCCAATCGTCCTTGTTGGCTTCCTTGCTCCTCCCTCTTAAAGCTAGACCATCCCGCTCTCATAGAGGAGCGCCCCTCAGGTCCCCATGGAAAGCGTAAGTACTCACCACCCTCGCCAGTCTCATCATCTCTGCGCAGCACCTTTACCTCGTCGCGGCTCAATCTCCAACACCTATACTATCCAACCCCCGCCACGTCCCAAGCTAACAAACGACGCGACAAACAGCACGGCATAGCCCGTACAGCCAGGAAGCCAAGAACCGAAGCCCAGCTGCAATCAGACCTCGCCAAGATCGAAACCTTGCGCTCCGTCGAGGACGCCCTGCTCCGCGCCGCGAACCCCTCTACCGCCGACGCCCTCGACCCCGCCGCCACCCTCGCCCTCACCACCAAGCTCCTGCGCCTGAACCCAGAACACTACACGGCATGGAACGTCCGCAGGCGCTGCCTAACCTGTGGATCATTATCAAGACCATTGCCTGGGCCATCGCCATCGGCGCCGTCCGCGAGTTCTTCAGCAGCATGCACTACGCCTCCGTTCTCCACCGCTGCGTCAGCCTCCTCCTCGGCCTCGACCACGACCCGGCCCGGCCCCGCGTCCCCACCAAACCAAGCGAGTGGGAGGAGTGGTACAACAGCTGAGGCCGGGGACCCCGCTGCGACCGGGCACCAGGACGCGACTGTGTCGGGCGGAGAAGAAGGGAGCAAGGGGCCTTCAACCGAGGAAGCCGTCGGGACCCTCAGGAACGAGCTCATGTTCACCATCCCGCTCCTGCTCGAATACCCCAAAAGCTACTGGATCTGGAAATACCGCTCCTGGCTCCTCCAGCAGGCCATCGACCTCCTCCCGCGACCCGTGGCCCGCCGCGTGTGGGAAGAAGAGCTCGGCCTCGTGTCCAAGATGCTGACCAAGGACCGCCGCAACTTCCACGCCTGGGGCTATCGTAGGAGGGTGGTTGCCACGCTAGAGAGCGCGGCGCTCGACGGCAACAGCCTCGTCGAGCAAGAATTCGAGTACACAACCAAGATGATCAACGTCGACCTATCCAACTTTTCCGCCTGGCACAGCCGCTCCAACCTGATACCGCGCCTGCTGGAGGAGCGCCACGCCGACGACGGGGCGCGGCAGAAGTTTTTAGAAGACGGTAAGATGACTACTCTTCTTCTGGATTTGGACGGCATCGGGCCGGGACTAACACGGGGCCAGAACTCAACCTCGTCCGCGAAGCACTCAATGTGGGGCCGGAGGACCAGTCGCTCTGGTTCTACCACCACTTCCTCATCCAGAACATGACCGAATCGGACGGGCGTTCCAAAATCGCGCCGAACTTGTCACGGGAACAAAAGGTCGCGTACGTAAAGCGCGAAATCCAAGAGATCAAGGACCTTTTAGAAGACTATGACGACATCATGTGGATCTACAAAGCGTTGTTGGACTACACGAGAGCCCTGCCGAAGATGGAAGGCCGCACACTCAACGGCGAAGAGACGGACGACCTCAAGACGTGGCTGGCCAAAGTACGTCAACTGGACCCCATGCGCAAAGGGCGCTGGGGCGATTTCGAGAAGGACTGCGGATTGGCTTAAGAGGCATGCAAATCATCGGTTCCAGAAGTTGTGCTACACCAAGGAGCAAGCGAGGGGGGGAGGATTATGAATTATAGCGACGAGGTACATGTACCCATACTTCGGTAAAGATGGCTCTTTTGTACATTCCAGTCATGAGATCATTATATGCACACACTCAGGCGCTGCATTTGCCCTTGACAAGGCTGGCATTCTCTCCCACCAGCCCGTCAAAGTATGCCAGCAGCGCCTCGACGGGGATCATGTCCATAAGGCCCAAAGCTGGACTAGACGACTTCAAGACCTGGCCGCCCCAGAGTACCCTCACGTACCAGCCGCCCTCACTAACACCAACACCGACACCAGAGCCTGGTACGGATGTGGCTGTGGCAGGTGGGTCTTCGCCATCGGCTGCGTTCTTCTTGTAGAGCTCGAACACGACCTCGGAGCCCATGCCGGGCCAGACCATGTTGTCGATCTGCAGTATCGAGAGCAGCCGCGAGACGGAGCCGTCGTGGGCCACGTTGTGGTAGTAGATGGTCTCGCTCTCGCCCTTGACAGCAGCGCGGAGGTGCGTGGCCAGCTCGGCGATCCAAACACCCCATGTCGCGACGCTGGCGGCAAGGGAGTCGGGAGCATCGCGGTAGATCTGAGAGTACTCCCAGTGCCCCAAACGGTACGCCGCGTCGGCGAGGTCCTGGGTGACGCAGGTGGTGCTGTTGACGCCGTCGACGAGCTTGCAGGGGAGGGACTTGTCGTGACACTGCCGGGCGGACAGGTTGTCGTAGTAGTGGTCCAGGGAGACGTGGAAGCCCGCGTCGTCTACGGGAACGCCCGAGATGTCGTCGAGCGTCGCGTAGAGCGGGCCGGCGGCGGCGAGATGCTGGGCCCAGGCGGCGTTGGACGAGGACTTGATGCGGTCGAATAGGGATGAGCCGGCCGGGCAGGCGTACTGCGGCTCGAGGGAGTCGACGCCAGCGGCCTGGATGCCAAGGGCGAGGGAGTCAGTGGTCCCCCACATGCCGTTGACGACCATGCCGGCGACCTGGCTGGTGATCTGGTTGTTGGTGACGCGGTACTTGACCTGGCGGCGCCACTCGGGGGAGTTGACGGCGTCGCGGGAGGGGAGGAAGCGCAGCAGGTCGTGGTAGACGCCGTAGAGGTCGGCGCCGTGGAGCCACGAGTCGTCGAGGCCCTGGGCGGTGATCTGGGGGAACTGGCAGGTGCCGATCCAGCCCGCGGGGACGAAAGGGTTGACGGGGGAGATGTAGACCTTCCAGTACGTCTTTGCCGGCTTGTTGCCGCTGGCAAAGGGCTCACCGTAGTAGAAGAGGCCCTGCTCGTCGCAGTTCCACTGGTACGACTCCACCGGGAAGGCGTTGGCGGCGTAAGGCGTGCGCTTGTGGTGGCGATGGACCTGCAGGGTTGATTCAGCGGCTGCGCCGAGTTTCAACGATATGGCACGAGAAGGGCGAGACGACGTACCAGTTCGACGTATTTGAGCTCGTACTCGTCCGATGGCTTCACATACTCCGTCTTGCGCACATGGGGCATGTTGCACCAGTTGTACTGGCCATACTTGTCATCAGGGGTCTCGGAGGTATCGTAGATGAAGCCCCAGACGCCCTCGCCGTTGATGACGGTCGCGAGGTCGTTGACGTCCGACTTGGCGGGCGCGTGCCAGCTCACGTCGACGCCGGCGGTGGCGGCATTCGCAGCGCCGCTGCCGAGGATAGCGAGAGCGGCGAGCAGAGAGGAACCTTTGGGGGCCATGACGTGCGGAAGGGCGAATTCGACGAAGACGAGGACGCTAGCGACAATGGCGAGCGACTTCAACCAAGCGACCGGCGACCCCAGAGGCCTTCTAGGAAAGAATAATGAGGGAGCCATCCATACTTTATGTACGGGCTTGTTTTCTTTTCGGCAGAGCAGGGGCGGCTACCGGACAACTCTTATCTGTTCAAGAGCCCTTGTCGGTTGAGTATCCCACGTGCCAGGCGCGGTACGGCGAGAGGGAAATGAAGCTACGACGCAGCTCCAGGGATCGATCGTAAGGGCGTGGGGGGAATTTGCCGGGAACCCTAAATGTGACATGCGATTGATCGTATCGTCTCTCGCCTCGAGGTGAGACAGGTGAAGACGTTGAAGCTTCAGTGGGGGGGAGCGCGTGCGCCACGTGTGAGAGCAAACGCACCGACTGGCTGGGAGCTCGGGGGAGAGCGACAGGGGTCAGAGCTCGGGGAGGGGGGAGGGGGGCGGCCCCACCATACGGATGGGGGCAGTGTATTTCGGCGCCCAGACCGGACCTAATCTGCCTCTAGCAAGGGGAATTCCGTAAGCAGCCGGCAATCTCTGTGGTGGAAGAGGGTTACAAGATATCTAGAGTAATATTCTTCTTGATTCTTGTCTTCTCTCTCCCTTGGAGGACAGACTGTTTCGGTATGACCGCTGCGTATGTTGCTCTTCACTGAAGGCACAGCAAAGTTGAAAGCAAAGACTGCACTACGCAAGAAACTGATGGAAGATAATGCGTGATTGTATTTGTCTTGCTTCTCCTCGGCCTTTCTATCCTCCCTCTTCTCCAGAAATCTTAGTAACGATTTCGAACCTGAAGTAATCTTCTCCCTTGGGGTCCTCGCAATGTGCATTTCTTAATCAAGCTCTCCGCATTCTTTGGTCATGGACAATACCTGAATTAGAGAAAGATCGAGCAGGACAGTCCATGATCTGATCTGTCCAGCACAGTGTTAAACGCCTGGCTCTGTCTACGATTCGTCATGCTCTGACTCTCACCATCATCTCAAACCCCTGCTGTTAGCTTTCTTCCTGATCTTTTCCATCTCTTCTATCTCCAGTTGGTCCAGTGTGCCAACATGGAATATTTCTCTTCTGGGGCAGTCGCCTCCAAAGGATTGAATGCATCCTCAAGTCATATATCAAAGCCATCCCCGCCATTCCCCATTCACACCGTATCGAGCCAGCCGATCTGAAGTAGTGTCTAATTTGAGATAATGTGTGGAATTTTTGGGGGACATCCTTTCGTGTTTATGAACCGTACTTGCGAGTTTCCTCGACGAGCCCAATAAGACGGCCCCATTACTGACCCTCTTGTCTGGTGAAAGATGATTCACTCGGTGCGTGGAGTGAGGTTGTCTAATATGTGATAGGCATATGTCTGTTTCATGGAGAAGGTTCGATGTATTCTGCAAGCACCGAAACAATGCGTTCATGCACCGGCTGATTCTTGAGGCTGTATAAGGTCGGTCCTCGTTGCCCAGCCCTGGGTCGGGCGCATGTTGGACTGGGATGAAAAGACGGAGAGATTGGAAGGGCGAGGCAAATATGTCGGCAGCGATAGGGTGCAGCCGACATCTATATGTTCTCTAAGCGCTTGGATATCTACATCTAGGTCAACCATGCAATCTACAACACCTCGTCTAACTATCATGATGTTCAGCCGTTATTCCCCCATGCAGTGACAACAGCCCCGACAACCTCACTCCCCTTCGTGATGGCGACCTCATGCCCACCCTTCAGCACCACGACCTCGACAGCGTCCTCCCCGAGCACGGTCTCCGCGTCCCACACCGTCTCCCCTGGGACCACGATATCGTCACTCTCCCCTAGCACGAACAAGACCCGCCCCTTCCTCAGCCCGGGCGCCGCGCCTGCCCTCCTCGCCGAGAGAGCCTCTCCGAGAACCCTCCACTCCTCGCACCCGCGGTCGTAGACGGGCGCGTGTCGGATCGTGCTCATGTAGCTCCTCACGTAGCCCGGGTGGGTCTCCATCTGCCACCTCACGACCTCGCCGATCCGGCTCCCGCCCACGAGCCTCAGCTCGTCCCACTCCGGCGTCCCGCCCTCGTCGTCGTCGACGGTCTCCTTCTCGGGGGCGTCCCCCCCGCTCTTGGGGTCGGCCGGCGCGATCCTCCGCGCGACGAACCACCGCCGCACGCCCTCGGGGATCCACTCCGAGTTGTACAGCAGGCGGCTCCTCCAGCCGACGTGGGCGGCGGACCGGATGAGGCCGCCGGGGGCGACGAGGGTGAGGGAGCGAACGAGGTGCGGGTGCGAAGAGGCAAAGGCGGCGGCGACGGCGCCGCCGAGGGAGTAGCCCAGCAGGTGAAAGGCATCGTTGCCGGTCCAGCCCGGGAGAGGGGAGGAGGCGAGGGCGAGAAGGATCTGGGTGGTGTACAGGCGGGCGTCGTGGGGGATGTCGAGCGGCGCGTCCGAGTAGCCGCGGCCAAAGAAGTCTGCTGGGTGTTAGACTAGGGGCCGTCGAATGAAACATGAAGGTAGGTCGAGGAAGGAGTGATGAGAGTGAGACATGAGGCTCAACCAGCATAAACAAAGGAGGGGTTAAAATGGTAACCTTCATTAGCCAGGCTGCAAAGTTAACTCTTTCCTCTTCACACATCACACCTCACCACACCTCATGTACCAACCCGAATAGATACCAAAGAAGAAGAAAAAAACAAGGAAAAAGAGGAGCAAAACACCGGCAACAAGACTCACCAAACGTCATGACCCGCCAACCCTTCGCCACAAACTCGGCCGCGACGCCGCCCAGCGCGAGGCACGGCGTGCCGATGCCGTGCAGCAGCAGGACCCTCTCAGACGCGTCCTCGGGCCCGAACTCGTAGACACGCAGGTTCCCGTAGGCGGTGGCAACGTCCCGGCCGCCGGGGAGGGCGCCGGGCGGGTACGGCAGGGCGTCGC
Organism: Colletotrichum graminicola M1.001; assembly: GCF_000149035.1. Lineage (NCBI taxonomy): Eukaryota > Fungi > Ascomycota > Sordariomycetes > Glomerellales > Glomerellaceae > Colletotrichum > Colletotrichum graminicola. The sequence goes on from NW_007361040.1 coordinate 315,242, forward strand.
GGGCGGAGGCGGAGAGGGCGGGCAGGACGGTCCATTTCGGAGACCGGGCCGTCTTGCGGGGGTCGAGAGCCGGGCGCGGGGTCGTCGTCGGCGTCGTCGGCATCGCTCGGGAGTAGGAGAGGAGGAGGTAGGTCGTCGTCACCGCCGCAGCCGCCGCAGCCGCCGCGGCTAAACCGAGGCCGAGGTGCTGGGATTCCAGTACCCTGTCTCTCATTTCTTTCCTCCTCCCTGCTTTATTTTATTTTATTTTTACTCTTCTTTTTTCTTTCTTTCCTCCTTATGAACCACACGGGGCTAGAGTAACCCTGTGTTACGTGCGATGTGACAAAAAACGAGGCTTTCGAATACTGGTACGACGGGACACCGGTGCAAGGGTTACATGACGTGCTGGCAAATAGAATCCCCACGGGTTTGGGACGACGACGGGGGGGGGGTGAGTGCGCGGGAGTTGGGCCGCCGGGGGAGCTTGGAACAGAGGCCCCGGTCACCATTGCACGGAGGTCGGGAAAACATGGGGGAGGAGAGGGGAGGGGAGGGGTCGCGAATCAACAACAGCAGCACGGGGAGTCAGAATGCATAGTAGTAGAGACCGTTCTCGAGTCGAGCCTGGTTGACTAGGTAGTCACCTTACGCCAGAGAGGACCGGACCGAGGCGGTGTCAGCTGCTTCGGGCCTCGCCTAGCAGACACTCGATATCATTGAAGCCGTGGGAAATCATGCGTTCGTTGGGAGACGGAGGGTTATCGCGGAATCTAACGTACGTAACGACGTACTATTTAGATGGAAGTATCCACATACGAGTACAAGCAGGGTTCGCAGATATCGGGGTCGCCGCAATGCGTCCCGTGCCTCCCCTCCCTCCCCCGAGTCCGTCCGGTTAGTCCAAATCCGAGGCCCGTTGTGTTGAAACGATCAAGGACTTGGATGTCGCAACGTCGCAGAAGTGGCCGGCGGATGTCCTCTCTCTGTCTCTGTCTCTGCCCTCCCCACCCTGCGCATACTCGGATCTGCGCAGGGTCTCCCACTGCTTCTGTTTGGGGAAATCGAGCAATGCCACTAGTAGTAGTGTACTCACTCACTCAGGACTCGGGCCGGGAAGGGGACTTCTCTTGATCAGCTGTCTGCATAACCCCGGACGCGGTGACATGACACGGCGGGCGGGATGAGGAAGTTTTCTGCATCTTGCGAACGTCTGTCGAACCGTCGCCCCCCTCCCTCTCGGATATCTACACCACTGTTACGAATCAGAGACGGATCAAAAGACGCCGCCGCCGACTGCCTACCTGCACTGCGCCGCGCCGGCGTTGCTTCGGGAGTGGAAGCGCACAAGGGCCACAGGCAGACACTGCCGAGCGCAGCATTGTTGTCGTTTGACAGGTTGGCCCCTCCACCACAAGCCTAGTCTTTAGTGTATCAAGAATAGCCTAGGTTTTACTGCCGGCATGTGCCCCCCCTAATGCACGTCGGCTAGGTATGCACATGGTGTCTCTCTTCTACTCGTAGACTGGCCGGGAGTTATGTCCTGGCCGGTCCGTGTTGCTTGGCCAGGCGGAGCGCCGACGGTGGCCTCTCCAGTCGGCATTGCAGTGCACTGCTGCAGCTCTTTGCTTTTCCAACGAGCGGCGCCATTACATAGTACACTATCCGTACACCACACTACATACTATTATGTAGCGGCGGCTCTCTGCGGTGAGCCCAGGTGACTCGGCAACCCAGCCTGCCAGTCCAAGCTCCCGCTATACTAGCTCCGTGCCTGTTGTCTTTCCTATTGTCTCGTCTTTTTACTCCCTCTTCTCCAACTTTCTAACTCAAAAGCCTACTACGTAGGACCCTGAAGGGGAGAGGGAGAGGGAGGGGAGGGGAGGGGAGGGGAGGGGAGGAGGGGGGAAGTGTTTCCCCACTGGATGACGGCAGCCACAAAATTACCGTGGGGAGGAGATAGAGATGGAGAGAGAGAGAGAGAGACAGGGAGGCGGAGGGCGGTGCTGCTGCTGCTGCTGCTGAGACAGCGAGGAAGAATAAACCTCCGTCGACCGTAACAGACGATGCATAATCCCCGGAATCGAGGCTGGCACAAGCAAAAAGTCGTGATTGGTTTACTATAGTAGCCCAGCCCTCGATGCCAGAATGGCGGTGTGGCAGTAAAGAAGGGGCTTTTCATGCCCCCTTCCCCCCCCCCCCCCCTTCACTTCAACCTGATTTGTCCACCGCCGCTGTGCATGTAGCCTTCGTCCTGGTGTATGGCGAATAGGCAGACAGAGCCCTGGTTTACCATGGTACCAGAAGAGTGTGGCTAGTTGTCTGTCGTTCACCAAGGAGGGACGATCCGTCCGTCAGATCTTGCGGGATGAGCCCCGTCTCGTCCGGCTGTGTCGTTCCAGGGGAGCGACAGCAAAAGCGCTAGACAAGCACCTGCCACCGGTATACGGTACACAGCATGCAAGCGGTTTCACGCAGGCGTCCGTACTGTGGAAGGGGGGAGGTGAGGGGAGGGGAAAGGAAGGTTCGTTGCCGATAGAACAATGGCACGGTCGACGGGGCTATGGACAGTAAGAATGGCTGGTTCGGGGCTGGAAACAAAAGAAGGTTGCCCAACTGGCCATCGAAAGCTTCTTCCCCCTCCTCCAAGCCCTCCCCGAAGAGAGCTTCGACCTTTGTCTAGGTGTAGGGCCTCGAGAGCGGATTGGATGCCGCGACAAGAACCACGATGCCATGTGTGCCAACGCCTAACTCAATGGCCGGGCCTCCCCCCACACCTACCTCCAAAAAACCTCTTGTCTTCCCTCAGCCAGCGTCGAGACCCAGACCCTTGGCAGATGTTGGCTTGCCCGCCCGCCCTGCTTGCAGGCACCGGGCTACGTATCTTACTTTGCTTTGCAAGAACCATGACTTGGTGCGAGAGTGTCAATCCTGCCTCGATGGAGAAAAGCATGCCCCTCCGGGAGAGACCCTCGGCATACCCTAGCACCGGTGAAGCTAAAGACCCTGAGACCAAGACGGTCGTCTGGCTGGCTGTGAGGTCTGCGTACAGATACAAGCACCGAGTCAGCCATGGGGAACGTCGGGCTGGGTCAGCAAAAAATAGCAGCCGCCGCCCTCCCTCCCGTCTCGTCCCAGGCGCTGGAACCGACAGCCATTCAGACAGATGGGACGGGAAACGGTTGGCAAACGGACGCGACGTCGTTCGTCGCCGAAGGAAAGAATGGAACGTTGGTCGAAGGAGGGCAAGGCAACGAACAGGGGGATGGGGATTGGGTGAAACTGATGAGGCGACGTACTGGACGCGGGGTGACAACGGCGACGGGGGAATGCGATATGCGCCCCCTCCTATTTCGTCAGCCGGATTCCCCTTCAGCTCCAGCTCCAGTTCCAGCTCCAGTTACCAGCTATCAGCTCCACCGGGGAGAGATCACGAAGCCATTGTCATGTGTCTCAGCATGGTTTCCCGTCTTCAATGCCTGGGCAAGATTGCCTCGCCTCCGCAGCAGGGGGTAGCCAGGCTCACCAGGCTCGGGTCCCCAGTCCCAGCCCATCTTTCGCAGTCATCAGCCGGGTGGACAGGGAGCCTGTACTGTGCCACAGTGGACGGCGGAATAGGACAGGACCTCCAAGGGTCTGCTCCAGGTGGCGGGCTGGCGGGCTACTGGTTTGTACCTGTACATCGCATTTCACCTAGTGTGTGTGTGTGTGTGTGTGTGTGTGTGCGTGTGGTCACGCAGGGGCCCGTTCGCTATTCATGCATGCACGGTGGAAGGTCCACGGGCAGAACAAGATTTTGGTCTAGAAGGGCGGCACGGCGGGAAAGCTGACGGCCAAGGGGCGATAAAGTTAGGAGGATGCGGATGGAGGATACGTTGAGGTTTAGAGGAGCCAACTCCTGTCAAGCCAGCCCGCCGTGCTCGGTAATCGGACAACAGCGGCCGTCAACCTGCTTGGCATGGATGGTGAGCCGGACGGCAATGCTGAGAACCAAGGAGGGATATTGCAAGAGAGGATGAGCCGATTAACCAGCCCTGTGGGTGGCTGCATCATCATCATGCTATATTCGTCAGTTGGCCACTGACGGACGGTGCTGGGGTAGGGGGAGGGGGGCGAGAAACCTTCAATGAGATAGATCTGCGTGAGCGATGAGAAAGAGAGAGGAGGGTGAGTGAGTGAGTGAGGTGAGTGAGGTGAGTGAGCCCTGGGTGGAGGGGGGCGACACACCCAGTGACGGATTGGCAAAGCAGGGTGACATTATCTGCGGTTGCCCCGCTGTTAGTGCGCAGGATAAAAAAAATAAAATAAAAGTTGACGAGTGAGACTGTGGGTGAGTGAGCCAGGCAAGATACGGATACAGGTACATCCTGCAGGTACGTACCGATGCCCTGTGTGGATGAGGGCTTTTCCCTCCAGTCTCGTCGGGGCGGTCTGCAGGTGGCAAGGCGGCAGGCATACACTGTGAGGCAGTTGGTGCCTAAGTCTTGAGGCCCACATAATGACCGGTCACCCCCCTCCCCCTGGGAAGGGTCTTGTCGATTGATTCGCTTTCCTACACTATCCGTACACTACCTAGATCAAGCGTGCCAGCCGCCACGTTTCCGAATCCAGGCCACAGGGCAAGGGGCCCAAGTCATTTCCTCACGGGTTTCGTTCTTCCTTTTTGGGACCAGAACCAGGATCTTAGCAGCCAGTCACGGCGGGAACCCGACCCCACCCAGTGCTTGGATGCGCGCGTGTGTTTGGCCAAATTGGAAGGGGGGGCAGGCAGGTCACTGCCTCGTTGTTCGTCCAGGGCTCTAACCACCTGCATCAGTGTGTTGCGTAGTGTGTACGGATAGAAATACGCACACACATACGCACACACATACGCTAGGTAGGTACCCATACAGGCAGATAAACATGGTAGGATATATGTGTACGTGCCCAGTGTCCCTGCCACATCACAATGTGAACAATGTGTGGACAGTGTGGATAGCAAAGCCCATCCGTGACAGTGCGCATGTCTAGCATCTGCGGCAGCGTTTAGAACTAGATTGTGGCTGGCAATCCCACGCTAGGTGGGCAAGTCTACCTCGTACCTAAACTACGGATACTTGGTCCTACTCCTTCGTCTTCTTCGTCATGTCTCGCTGCCGCCGTGCAGATGGACGGGATGGGGATGTGCGAGGTCGATTTGGAGGTAAGCGGCCAGGTGGTCCGTTGCACTGTTCCAGTCGTTCTCTGCTGTGTATCCATCCGTATACACACCACTACTAACTACCCTGTCAATAAGTACGGTGGTTAGCCGATCCAGTCCAGTCCGCCCACCGCCCAATCGTGCGGGTGCATCAGCAGCACCAGCAGTCCGTTCCATTGTTGTTACCATTGTTGTTCCCCAAAAGTTGGGATTCGGGGCGGACAGGGGGGCATGGGAGCCACCAAGGCGAGGTCAGAAGGGGTTTCACCTGGGACTGGAGCAGACAGACAGCTGCACACTGTGAGCGAGCGGGACAACATGAAGCCAGCCGAGTGTGAGAGAGAAAGACTTTCCAGCCAAGTATGGAATGGGAAACACTAGGCTGCGTCTCTCGTGTTTCTGAACATCGGATCGCGCCAGTTCAAGGCCACTGTGGTCGCACTTCGGGCTTCCTGGGGACGGGACGGGACAGGACATTGCGGATTAGAGCCCGCGATGGAAACCCTGATGCGATTGTGCGCAGCATCTTGGACTGACTGCGTTGCGTCAGCCTCAAAACCATGCCGACAAGTTTGCCCTACTCTAAGGAGCAGCCAGCGACGACGAGATCGAGACCGTCTCCCCCCTCCCCCCACAAGGACGCAAGGGATGAAGAACGAGAAGGAGAAGGAGAAAAAGCAGCAGCAGAAGAAGAAAGACAAAAAACAAAAAACGAAGAAAGGCACGCCTAAGCGGATCAGCGAAGATGGGACGAGAAGCAGGATACGCCGTTAGTTGCACCACGGCCAGGACCGAGAGCAACAGGCGCGGCGCAGCGCAGCGCAGGCAGGCATGCAGGTCACTTGATGGCAGATCAAAAACAGGAGAGACATCTCGATGCCGAAGGAGAGGAAGAGTGGGATGAGAGGAGCATGGGATGTGTACGTGGACAGGCTTGGCATGGCATGGGTTGACAGGGACGGGGGGAGGGGGACCCACAGTGAGGACATCCAGTCCCCACACCATGTATACGCAGTACCATGTACGGATACACACACGCACATTGTGACAGTCAACAACTGAGAGAGAGAGAGAGAGAGAGAGAGAGAGAGAGAGAGAGAGAGAGAGAGAGAGAGAGAGAGAGAGAGAGACAGCACAGCGGCCACAGGCAGCAGACGCCGTAAAATGGAAAGGGAGCAAGCAGCCCCAGCCCGTATTGTGTCTCGTCTCTAATCTCGCTCAGTTGCTCCCCCCTACAAGTAGCGCAGCATTATTGAACATTGCTGCTGATTGGATTCCCCATCGCGCACGCTCGACACTGGGGTTCTGGAATGAGAGGTGTGCGCAGCCAATCTCTCTCCATGGCCGCAAGCGGTGGTGCCAGAATTGTTGTAAACAAGGACGAGCGACAAGTGGCGGTAACCTCGTTCATCTCAGGAGTCAGGAGGCTTTTCCTTCGGGTCCCCGCCCCAACACTGAGAATGCCTACAGGTACAACGCACACTACAGCTACAGACACGGTGAAGAACAGGGAAAGGGGGGTGCCTTACAGTGCGTCTCTGCGGTGGGCAGACGCAGTACCTGCATGCCACGCATCAGCTGGCCCTGCGTCGAGGTTCCGACCCGAAATGCCTAGCAATGCCCGGGCCGGGGGAGGGAGAGAGAGAGTATGTGTGTGTGTGAATTGGTGAGTGAGTGGGTGAGTGAGTGAGTGAGTAAGAGAGCGAGAGTGAGAATGAAAGTGGAGGGCCAGGGTTACTGCGTAGGTTTTCTGCACTCTGCCAGGTACACTGCAGCAGCTTGCTGGTCTGTCAGTCAGTCAGTCAGCCTGTACGGATATATGTCTCTCTCTCTCATTCTCCCCCTATGACTGTTCGTGCCAGGGACACCCAGGTTGACCAGGAACACGCAATGCATCAATTCTCACATCCTCCTCCCGCGGGCACAGTGCAGCGTAGTGCACTTGCGACTACCTCACCTGCCTAGGTATCGTAATTTTTACCCGTTCAGCATAACCCCGGCCTTTCCTCTCACTCTCGTCCAAATACATAGTACTTGTAGCGTCTCTCATCCAAATGCGGCCGGTCAGCCCTCGCAAGCTCTCCACCCGTACCACCCGTACAGTATACTGTCCGCCGCACTGAGGGGTGGGTAGTGGTTGACGCCAGCCGGCGCCACGCCCCAAATTTACACCAGTACCACCAGACAACGCTAGACCTGGGCGGCTCTAGGTTAGGATCTGTCAGCCAATGGGAACCCGGTGGCGAACTCGCACATGGCGTCAAGAAGTGGAGTCACAGTGCTGTTCGACCATGCACTGTCCCCTCCGATCCTTTTTCATTGGGCAACTGTGGGCCCACCGCCGCCGCCGCCCCCCCTCCCTGCCCTTCGCTTTCCTTGCCCTCCGTGTCCTCCTCGCTCCTGTCCGCTCACCTTTCCACCGTTCCTCCCACTCTCCCACACTCCCACTATCCTGCTCGAACCAACAAAACCATTGCTTTCTCCAGATTCCTCCCTCCCGATACTTTACAACACCTCTTCCCCCTCCGTCCAGACATACCTTTTTTATTTTTCTAACCACCCACCAAAAAACCGCTTAAACACCCGATCATACACCACAACAATCCAAAAGAAAAAAAAGCACGGCTCTCTTCAATACGACCTTTCTACCTTGAATTATCATAACGTGTATACACTTGTTTCTCCTCGCACAACGTCGACTCGGCAGGTTTCATTGTTTGTGTTCCATACTGCAATAATACCGCACCTCGGCTCGCCCACAACAAACATAAGTCTACCGCACCTCCGCCAAACTGCCTCCCCAACCAACGAGACCGGCATACACCCATCCTCTAACAACGACATCACCACGACACGGATATATTTACCCTGCACCTTCATAAACAATGTCTTCATACTACCAATTCAACCACCACCAGGCGCATCCCACCCCGGCTGTTCCCGGAGCCTCCCACAACCACCATGGCGGCCGGAATCGCAGGGCCCCCAGACTCTCCGTCTCCCAGAACCAGCATAAGCAGTTCCGCGGCGTGCGCAGCATGAAGGAGTTGACCGAGTCAGCCACCCTCAACGCTTTCCGCACAAAGTTCGAGGCCGGTCGCTCCTTCGATCTCGAGGACGACATGGAATTCTGCCCTGGCCTGTTGACCGACAGCGACGTGAGTATCCCGGAGCCCTGGATCTACCACCCATAACGATCCTGTGACTAATGTTGAGACGCCCGCTGCAGATGAACTCCATCCACAGCTCTTCTGAGCGCTCCTCCTTGGCGAGCAACTCGCCAGAGTCCTCGCCGACTCAGCAGCCCCAGACCATCGCCCCTGGCTTCTCCCTCAACTCGTCTTCCCCAGCCTTCATTCCTCCCGCCTACCAGCAGTCCGCCATGAAGCTTCACCAGCCTTCCGCCACCCGCGCGCGCAATGCCATTCCCATTGTCAACCCGGCTACCGGCATCACCATGTCGAGCCCTCCGCCTTCGGTGTCCCCGTCCAGGATGCAGCAGAGCATCCGCAGATGGTAAAGCGCTAGTCCCGCTCTCGCGACAGAGGGCCGGGGCTTTGCGCTTCCTGCCGTCTGTGCTGATGCATGCTCATGTGCAAATTCCTGCTCATTCGGCCTTTCTAGCCGATCATCTTGGCGGGCACCGAACAAAAGAAACTTGAATGGCATCGATGATCTTTTCTCTCTTTGCGGGCTGGGTACCTGAAGGCTTCGACGAGGCTGCTGGCGTGGTCTGGTCACAACGTTGGCTCGAAAACAACATTCCTCTCTTGTACAAACAACCTCACGCGACATACACTTGTTTCAAACCGACGAAAAAAGTCCTCCATGAGGCCTCTTCCCTGGCGCGATGCGAGAAGTTATCGATACCATTTTTTCCTTCTTGGGATATTTCGACTACAAAAAAAAAATGGACAAAAATCTTTCGGTGTCCTGACCTCGCAAGATGAGGCTGGACTTGCACGAATGGCGTTCCACACGGACGGTTTTGCAGTTTCACGACATTGCATCGGTGTGTCAACACCACGGCGGAGTTCTCGGATATAATTAATTCGCGGCATCTTATTTTTCACGGACAGCGGGACGAGTTTTTGAATTTCCAGGATGATTGAAAATTTCAGTTATTCATCATGGTGCTCGACGGGTCACGAAGTCATCGAAAAAGATCATCTCGACATATAGAATGAGTGTCTTTTCAGCAACTTATTCGGAGCAGCAAGGAGGGGCGCGGGACAACAGGTGTTTCTGTTCTGGGCTGACATGGGAAATATCAAATGGGCGGTGGCGGGCAAAGACATGCGTTGCTATTGTTTTGCGGCAAATCTCCAAAGCTTGGAATCAGGGTCCGGGAAATACCTTTTTGGGAAAGGTGGAGTTGGTCATGATTTTGGGTGCGCGGTCAGCTGGCGAGCCTCTGCATTGTTTTGTCGCCTGTATCATTGGGCTTGAGCGATGCGGACGGGAACACGCGCGCGGCAGTGTTTTTTTTTGGATTTCTTGTGGCCTCTTCTCTCATTTCATTATTCGAAGATGGACTATTCCTACTACTTGCTCTCCCGGGAGAAGCACGGAGCTTCTTTTGCATCTCGGGACACTGGGAAACGAATGGTGGTGGTGGTAGTGGGGGAATCACCCTTGTCTGGAGCACTTTTTCGCGAGCATCTTGGGATAGCTGTGTTTTTGCTGGGAAGCGGGATGACACGATCAATTGGCTTCTCGTGTGGTTTTCTGGATCTGGTAAACGGGGAAATACCATTAGGGGGGGTGGGGGGGCTGTACAGGAAAGGAAATGCTCAAGACGTGGAAAGGTGTTCAGAGGGTCGGACTAGACTTGTCCGATCTTGTGGCGCGAAGCCAGCAAGGCGCAATGCAATATACGATACGTTCATCTCAAAATCGGTCTTTTACCCTCTCGTGTCAAGTGATGCACTTTTGCCATGCCACGGGCGCCAGCGTGGGGTGGGCACGGAACAGCATCTCGCGCGCGGTCGGATGAGCTTGTGCCTCGATAGTCGTCGCCTCCCTAACGCACTTGACGAGTCACGATATCGAGCCGGCGCAGTCGGAAGAGAAGATATTGCGTTACAGGACAAAGCGATGACAGTGTCCCGTGGGGTGGTTGCATTCGACGCTTACCGCCCAGGTAGCCAGCCGGCCACCTACCGTTCATGCTCTCTGCTCCGCTCCGCCCCTAATAAGCGACTCTGCTAATACTGCCATGCAGGACATCTATACATAAGAGGCGTCTCGTCTACTATTGAAATGGGAAAGGACGGGCGGGCTGATGCTGAGTCTCCCCCGCGACCGTGAGAGACCCCGGCCCTCGCCGTCTCCCTCCCCCTTGTTTGAGCCGCCTGGGCTGTGTTGCGGCTGGGGCGAAATGAGGGGTAGCAAGCAGGCTACCTTACCACCTTACGTAGATGACAGGCAGCCAGACAGGCAGGCAAGCAAGCAAGAAAAGCAGACAGGTTGCCGTCGTCGTAGTTGTCGACAAAGAGCAACAAGCGCATGGGGAGTAGGGTCCGTCTTAACTGCGTGTCTGTAGCCGCCGGCATTAGACAAGGAGCAGACGGCACTTTTTTCCCCCTCTTGTTGGCGACACACGACTGGGGCTAGACTAGCACCACTGGGCTGCGATCCAAGCCGACCTTACCTGTTCGTGCTGCACGCTGCCGCAAGGGGGCACAGGGGCGCGAGGTGGTGAAGAAAGCGGCGGCGGCTGGCGATGCACACTGGGCAGGAAGTGCTGCAGGTCCCAGACCAGACGAGAGAACGAGATAAAAATCACGTGATGGGTTGACAGGAGGAGGGCCTTGATGGGGAAGGACGGACAGGTGGGGATGGATGATGACGATGAGGTTGCAGATGACTGGCCGGCCGCAGCTGGTTGCCGTCTGGCCGCCACCCCTTCTGCTGCTGCACGTTGCTTCCTTCACCTTCCGGAATGCGATGACGAGAGGAAAGCGGGCTTCTGGCCAGTGGTCACAAGCGAAAAGAAAATGGCATTTTGCGGGGCCGCCCGGGTTTGGTTTGCTGCTGAGGGAACTGCAACCAGCTGGTGAGGGGGGAAGCTCGGTCCTGTGGATGTCACTATTCGGGACATAGCAACGATCTAGTGACGTCACGTCCGGGTAACGAGACAGTCGAAAGCTCGGTTTACCTAGGTAGATGTCGAGCTACCGGTAGCCGACAGCCTAGCTACCTCGCCCAGCATCGTCCATATTTCTCTCTTTTTTTTTCCCCCTTCTCATTCTTTAATATCTCCCCCTTGGCTTTTTGTTATATCGACATTGTATCACCCAAGAAAACCCTCCCAATTGAATTCAATTGCTCAAGTTTCGGCACCGCAGCACAGCAATACCAGACAGAAACCATGGCTTCCCGCATCGTTCTCGCGTCCACCCCCATTGCCCGTGGCGCCTTCGTCATCGGCAGACAGACTGCTGTCCTCGAGCGCGGCTTCAGAATCTCGACGACGGCCAAGGCCGGCTTGAAGGAGTCTGCGGCACGTGAGTCCATCCCCCCCCTTCCCGTCTTTTCATCTCTATCGCTTCTGGTCATCAAGCTGGTTGCTGGCCAGCTACCTGCCGATGGAATGGGCTTGGTGTAACGCTGCAAACTTCATCATGAAGTAGCTCTGTGGCCCGGCCGGTTGTAATTCCATTCGCTTGATCCCACCCCTCGTTGCCCATCTCCTCAAGAGTTGGACACAGGGGGGGGAGGGGGGCTTAGAGGCCCAGTACCACCGAGCACACCTTACGCAGACCTGGACACGCAGCAATCAACTGACACCATCACAGACGACGACAACGGGGCGTACGAGAAGCACAAGCAGGACTCTCTCTCCAAGCAGAAGCAGGGCAAGGGCCACTGGAAGTCGGAGCTCGCCTCGGACAGCGAGGAGGCCGTCAAGGCGGACCGCCACGAAGATTCCGACCCCAAGACGATGCAGGAAAAGACCAAGGGCCACGCCGAGGAGAAAGCCAAGGCCGGGACGAGCATGAGTGACACTCACTAAGTGAAGTTCCTTTAGAAGGCCCTTGGCACTGGTTGATGTTTTTTGACCTCAACCCACACACGCGCAAGAAAAGAGCATGAACCATTTTGCACCACCACAGACAGGCTTCAGAGAGTCATGCGACGAGTTTTAGTTTTTTTCTTCTTCCCCACGGGGCTTTGGGGATTCGAGGCGAAGACATAGCGCAATGCGGTAATTAGGAAAATGGCCCGGTGGGTGGGGGCGGTAAAGGTGTTGTCGGAACTGTACTCGTACGCAATCAAGTCGCCCAATCCAAGTCATTGATTTCTGTTTTGCAAAAGGTAGAAAAGGCTGATTGGACATGTGGTGTCTGATGATGAAAAATGGTGTTGACGAACCCGGCCAGGGACAGCTATTCGATGCGATACGGAAGCTCTTCGATGACCCGGTCTTACATTCATTCCACTGGCAAAACAGCACCTTGAAGAGCAGCATACCCAGAATCACGATGATACGAGAGCCTCTGGGTCATTTTGAGTACAGCGTAACAATTCTACGGCACATCTTAGGGCATGCGATATATCGACTATATATATATGCATATTATCGAACCAAGACAAATATACAAAAGTCGTCCCGTTAGTCCGAGGTAGCATCTCTATTTCCTCCACTGAACAGGACAGCCCCTCGCTTGGCTGTTAGTGTGTATGAACCATACAGCAGTTGAGCCCTATGGTGTAAGATCTTTGGGCTTCTGTTCTGTCCATCTCTTCCTCAGCGTATGTGCCGCCATCTTGGGCCTCCGGTCTCTGGTAAAGACGCCCTTCTTGTTGCCGTCCACCCGGAAGATGAAGCTGGAGGGGGTCTGGAAGTGGGCAAAGTTCCAGACGTGCTCGCCGACGACGCTGTCCACGCGGTCGAAGACCCTGTGGCTTATCTCCAGCACCCTGCTCTGGTACTCCTCGCTCCACGGGACGTCGCCGACCGTGTGCAGGCCCGCGAGCGTGTCGGCGCCGTACTCGGACACGATGATGGGCTTCTCGAACTTGGCCGCCCAGCCCCGGAGCTCCGCCTCGAGGCCCTCCTCGGCGGCCTCGAGGTCCCCCGTGTGGAGGTACCAGCCGTAGTAGCGGTTCAGGCATAGGACGTCGAACAGATCCGACATGAGGCACCGGTCGACGCTCGCCTGGTACTCGTTGGCGTAGCACAGGGGCCGCGTGGGGTCCAGCCGCCGGGCGAGGGCCACCAGGGGCTCAAAGTACTCGCGCGCGCCCGGCTCGCTCGCGCCCGGCTCGTTGGCGATGGCCCACATGACGACGGACGAGTGGTTCTTGTCCCGGGCGACGAGCTCGCGGGTGGCCTTGCCGTGGCTCGCCCGCGTCTCGTCGTCGATCGTGTGTCACCCTCGTCTACCTGATACCTTGCGTACTCCCCTTCCCCGAGACCAAGGGGAGGGCCTACCGGGAACTCGACGAGCTGTTCGAGCGGCGCGTGCCGGCGTGGAGGTTTTCCAAGACGAGGACTGCGCACCAGAACGGCATCGAGCTGCGGGCTGCCAACCAGTAGAGAGAGACACCACGCGTGCCATTCATCGAGATACTCTGTAAGAGACCGGTTCTCATGCTCACATCACTTGGGAGTGGTTGATGATCTTTCTTGGGCAGTTGTTCCTATAAGTATACTGGCATAGTTCCGGTCGCCATAGAATTGTAGTGCTTAACATTTGCGCAGTATCACAGTTCGCCTCACAGGCGCTGGGCAGTTTTTGGTAGAAGGGCTTGCGAGATAGGTTTTGAATTTAACTGAATGGCTACTATGCAGTTCAAAGGCGTCTGCCTGACCCGCCCAGATGTGACGGATACCACGCGAGCAGCATCGAGTCTGCCAACTCGATGGAACTAAGCCCAGAAAGCTCCCGGTCAGCGATTTAGCTTGCCGCACTCGTGAAAGACACAACCTTTACGGAGCCACCGAGCGACTTGGTCGCAAAGTTGAAGATGCCGTATCGGTAGCCCATGAAGAAGGGCCAGTCGTTGTTCAAGGTGAGCTGGGAACCGAAAGAAACGAAGTTGTTGCCGTCCAGGCTGTACGAGAAGGAGCCCCTCTTCCCGGAGCCCGGTTTGATGTCGGCGGTGGCGCGGAGCCAGACGCGGCGCTGTGAGACGCCCACGCTCGCGGCTTGGGATCCCGTCGACGAAGTGGCCCAGGTGCTCGCGACCATCTTGAGGCCGTTGTACATGACGATGGAGTAGCTCGAGCCGGAGCGCGCAACCGCGATGTATGCCGAGTCCTGGCGCAGCAGCGACAGGCCGGCGCGGTCGCCATCGGCCAGGTTGGTGAAGTCGATGAGCACGGTACCGGTCCCGACGGGGCCGTGGATACGCTTCGTCAGCGTGTTGCGAGCGGCGTAGAGATCGCTCGTGACCGTGGCCGTGCTCAGGGTCAGCCCGTTGTTGACGCTGAACTTGCTCGTGTCCGGGTTGTGGTTCCACTCCCAGGCCGGGCCGAGGGACGACCCGCTGAAGGAGTCGGTGCCGAGCGGGGACTGCACGGAGCGTTGCGTCGACGGGTAAGGGTAGGAAGTGCCCCAGGCGTTGTTGGACAGGGTCACGGCCGGGAAGCCGTCGGAGCCCCAGGTGACCGGGGCCAAGACGGGGAGCCGACCGCCCGGGTAGGCGTCGATGAAGGCCATGTAGTACCACTTGCCGTCCGGCGTGTCGATGAGGCTGCCCTGGTGAGGGTTTCCCGCCCCGGAAACAGGCGCGGACACGCTCAGGGCGAGCGCCTTGAGGGTGTACGGGCCCCAGGGGCTGCTGGCCTGGAGGACGTACTGGCTGCTCGCCGGCTTGGTGACGAAGATGTAGTACTTGCCGTTGCGCTTGTACATCCGGCTGCCCTCCAGGGTCCCGACATTGGACGGGGTCGAGAACACGACCTGCTTCCGCACCTCGGACAGGCCGTCGCTGGAGAGCTGCGCGACGCTGAGCTGGGTGTTCCCGTACGCCACGTACATGGTGTCGTTGTCGTCGATGAGGAGGCCCGCATCGTAGTAGCACGTGGCGATCCTGGCCTTCTGGGTCCACGGGCCCGTCGGCGACGGAGCGACGAAGACGTACGTGGCGGAGTACTCGATGCAGCCGATCCAGTACCACATCCCGTTGCTCTTGCGGTACTTGAAGGTGGAGGCATAGATGCCCTTGACGTAGGCTTGCTGGCCCCCGGTCAAGCTGTACTTGGAGCCCCAGTCCAGCGACGGGACGGCGTGGCTGAGGTACTCCCAGTTGACGAGGTCGTACGAGCGCAGGATGGGGGCCCCCGGCGAGTAGTGCATCGTCGACGCCGTGTAGTAGTAGGCATCGTTGACGCGGATGACCTCGTTGTCAGCGAGGTCCTCCCAGAGCACGGGATTGTTGAAGTTTTGGCCGAGAACGAAGGATGCGAAGCCCACGGCCGCAGCCAAGATGTTGCGAAGGACAACCATTGTTTCGTAGGAAGAAAAAAAGGACTTGGACAACCAACCAACATTGGGCATCAAAACCGACAAAGGCGACCCATGATTGAGAAAGACCGCCAAGAATAGGCCCAGTTGTTATACTCACGCAGCGGAGAATCATAATTGAGGACATATTGCATTGACAACATCATGTATCCACAACCGATTCGTGGAATACTGAGCCTGACGGCCACCCCCTGACAAAAAAAAGGGAAACTGCGCATTTAACAGGTGCGGGTCTGCCGTGTTACGCCAATTTAAGTTTTTGCAATCTCCACGAGACGACGATCAATATCGAAGTTCCCGCAAGCCAGTCGTTTATTTGGATCTCAGCGCGGCGATTGATTTGCCGTGAGTAGCGGGGCCATAGTCGTTGCTCGTCGAAGAAGTGATCTAGCCAATCGCATCTTCTCAACACGCCCCGGACTCGAGGATAGACACCAGCGTATGGGAACTTCATTTAGCATCGAGTCTATGCAGTGGATGCATTGAAGAAGTAGAAGCCACTGGTTGATGTTAGCGCTTACTCGGACCGGGTAATGATGCCTTTAGTTACTTTGGATACTGTTGTTGACCAAGCAAAAAGACGACGGGGTTGTAGTTGCAGGCACTGGCAACACAAAGACGTCGGGCAACCAGCTAAACCCTCCACAACCACGGAGACTTGTTTCTCCCATAGGTAGGTTAAGCGTCTACGTGGTAGAGTCTCTTTTCAAGCTAGCCCGGGGTTGTAAATTCCGGGACGGGAAAAATATCCAAGTTGACCGCAACGTGATGCGCTAGCTATACGAGGGGCCCGTACTCGTATAATCCACTCTCGAGACCTGCTAGCCAACTCGGTTAAAGTCAGAAGGGGCTTGCCATGGTCAGAAGGGGCTTGCCATGGTCGTCGGCCTTGTGGTGTACGAGCTGGTGTGACACGGAACGGCGACGATGTCTTTAACAAATCCGGCGAATCAAGATCCGGCTGTCCTAGCTGGCGCATGAGAACCGGCTGTGTTATTGATGCGAATTGCAAAATCCGCTCTCATGCCCACACCACGACGGACCGGGTTGGTCACATGAGCGCAATACCATATACTCGCTACCGAAAAACGGATTAGCCTGATCCACGGTTGCAGCACGCAGCCTTGCATTTCGTTGTTGACAAAAGAATGCCAAGTAGCCTGGTGACAACGATATATGATGCCAACGGTCTCTTGGCGATGGCATCAGCCATTCAACTGCTGAAATGGGTTGACTGTTGGGGAAGGCGCTCATCACGCATGTCTTGCGGACGTCAGGAATCCTGCCACGCCAACTATATTCAACGAAATGCTGTATTTTCCGTCCTATGGGTTGCGAATGTCACCGGAATATGCGGCTCCGCCGTTGTCGTGTCAGACACTCTCATACGCGATCCAATGAGGGCTCGTCAGATTACTGTAGATACAACTCCAAGGAGACAACATGAAGCAGGCGGCGAAGAAACGCATCTCGATGGCGTGCCTCGTCGTGGTCGTCATCGTCGTGGTCGTGGTCGTGGTCGTTGTCGTTGTTTTTGTTGACGAATATAAAATACCTATGACCCAGATGTGAATCCAATGCAGTCTAGCTAGTCTCCATCGAACCGACCCAAGAGCCCCTCGAAGGCATAAGTCAACATGAAGTTCCAGCTCGCGTTCCTCTTTGTGCCGCTGGCCGCCGCTCTGCCCACGGAGTTCCAGAGCAGCAACGCTGAACTGGCAGCCCGCTCAGCGTTGGAGGACCGCCAGGCCTCTATCAGCATCGACCAGCGGTTCAAGAACAGGGGCAAGGTCTACTTCGGAACTGCCACTGACCGCGGCCTGTTGCAGAGGGAGAGAAATGCGGCCATCATCAGGGCCAACTTCGGCCAGGTCACGCCGGAGAACAGCATGAAGTGGCAGTCCCTCCAGCCGAACCAGGGCCAGTACAACTGGGGCGACGCCGACTACCTCGTCGACTTTGCCACGCAGAACGGCAAGTCAGTTCGCGGGCACACCCTCATCTGGCATGCCCAGCTCCCTACGTGGGTTTCCAACATCCGCGACGCCAACACGTTGCGCAACGTGATCCGAACCCACGTCACTACCGTCGTGACGCGCTACCGTGGCCGTATCCGCGCCTGGGTGAGTAGACGGAGGTTCTCTTTCCCCCCCTTCGTGTAGTGGTGTTTTTGACAGCACTCCATGACTAGCTGAGTTGAATCGAGTTGAGATGGCAATGGTTGCTGACGGAACACAAGGACGTTGTAAACGAAATCTTCAACGAGGACGGCACGCTTCGCACCTCCGTCTTCTCTACCGTGCTGGGAGAGGAGTTTGTCAAGATCGCTTTCCAAGCGGCCCGCGCCGCCGACCCCAACTGCAAGCTCTACATCAACGACTACAACCTGGATCGTGCCGGGGTCAGCAAGGTCAACTTGATGCGCTACTACGTTGACAAGTGGATTTCCGAGGGAGTCCCCATTGACGGCATTGGTATGTTGTGTGCTTTGAAAGATTCACATGTCTTCTTCCCGTTTCCCGTTGTCCACATAGCTAATGCTAGTGCACCATGAAGGCACCCAAACGCATCTCAGCGCCGGCGCGGGCAGTGCTGTGCGTGGTGCCCTCGACCAGCTCGCCTCGGCCAGGGTTACTGAGATCGCCATCACTGAGCTCGACATTGCGAACGCGCCCACGGCTGACTACAACGCCGTCGTCAGCGCCTGTCTGGCCGTCCCCAAGTGCGTGGGCATCACCGTCTGGGGTGTCAGTGACAAGGTATGTGCAAATTGTGCCCGTCGCCGTTTACCAAACGTGGCATCACTGCTATTTCG
The DNA here is from genome assembly GCF_000149035.1 of Colletotrichum graminicola M1.001. Lineage (NCBI taxonomy): Eukaryota > Fungi > Ascomycota > Sordariomycetes > Glomerellales > Glomerellaceae > Colletotrichum > Colletotrichum graminicola. The sequence continues at coordinate 333,693 of NW_007361040.1, forward strand.
AGGGTTCGGTACTAACGCCTGCACAGGACTCGTGGAGAACGGGAGCCAACCCTCTCCTCTTCGACGGCAACTTCAACCCCAAGGCGGCATACAACTCCATTATCCAGCTCCTTGGCTGAGCTCGGCGTCTAGATCCTCGGATGAAGTCAATGCCCAGCAAGTTGCAGCATGCAAGGAAACTATTTTCCCTGGGTGGACATGCTTAGTTGTACTGTTTTGTTTTTTTGGCCGAAGAGATGCCATCCACAAATATGAAACCATGGAGAGACGTCTATTATTCCTGTCTCGTTGCCTCGTTGTGATGTCATCCATTCATTCTGTGTTCGAATTCCAATATCGACAGAGTTGAGAGCCCTTCATCCAGACTGACCGGCGTCCAAGGCTAGTCCAACATCTCTTGGCCGGCCCTAGATGGTGACAAAGCGTGAGACATTCCAGCGAATCGGAAAAGTACTGATTCGACTTGGGTAGGCCAAGGATAATCTGCGTCAGATGGTCTAGAACATTGCCCCATTGGCCAGGAACCGGCCAGAATTCTTCAGACGGTTCGGTACTGTACTATTCCCACTTTTCGGCCACATGCGTCTCCGCGCGTGCTCAAAGCCCAAGGTTAACACACAATATTGATGTGCTGATTTGTGCTTATAAAAACGGTCGAGTTTGCGAGGCAGCGTGTATTACACACACTGGTCGTGAAGCAGGGAAAACCGTGCTTCAATCACTTGTCAAGGACCCTCGCCTTGACGAAGCGGTTGATTTGCTCGCGAGTAAGCTTGTCGTTGTACTGATCATGGCATTCGTAGAATGAGATCATCTCCTGAGTACAATCAACCATGGGGGGGATTTCGACGTTGCACTCGGCCAGCCAGGCACCATACCGCTGCACCCGGCCGAATCTAGCCTCCGGTTGCTTCTCCTTGTCTGCCAGATTCGGCGTTCCTGGCGTGGGAGGCAGTCCTGGCATCCTCCCCTGAGCCTGGGCCAGCGCCGCACTTGCGGCAGCAATGCCTGCGGCCGTTGGCTGGTTCGAGCCGGTCATATTCGAAGACGGTCGCAGGATCAGCACGAGCAGGATTGCGGTGAGTGCAATGATGTGCGGCGGGTACAGCAGGGGCAGGTCCGTCATGTAATGGTCGTTGATGATTGACCAGCCCAGATTCACGTCATCCTGTGTCAGGTGCAGTTCCTGTTGGTAGTTGTTCAAGGTTCGGTACGGCGCGTGGACTATGAGCTGGGAGCTCATCTCGGAAATCATGAAGAACTCGCACTCGCCGAGCTTCGATGTATCGAGGCTAAGGAAGTCGGGCCACAATGAGCGCGCCTCGCTGACAATCAGTCGGATATGCTGTGGGCACTCCTCCATCTTGCAGGCCAGATAAAGGGCGGTCGCGACGACCAGATAGGGGTTCGTTCGGCGGATCTCGACCTTGGTATAGAAGCGTTTGATGTAGACCTGGGCGGTGGCCATGGCTTGCTGCCGGATGACCATTCGTTTGCCGAGACGGTTAACCTCTGAAGGCGGAGCGAGTCAGTAGACGGACAGCGGACCCGACAAACTCCAAGCGACTCACGTTGATTAAAGAATATGGCCAAGTGCCGGGGTTGCGGGAGAGGGAACATCTGAACGAGCTCGGCATTGTCGTCTTCGAGTTTCTGGCGCACATCTTGTAGTTCGTCTTTGGAGAAGAGCCAGAAGCGACGCTGAGTCGATTCCCAGTAGTTGGCTGCCATAATGACCTCCCCTGGGCGCTCGGGTCGGAGCCTATGACATGATATGTGGTAACAGCTCTATAGTTGTGATGAGAGGACACGACACAGTGAGTAGCTGGAAAGACAGGACAGACAAAGCGCCGGCGAGTGGCTAGTCAAAAGGATGGATGCCAGATACTATGTACTGAGTACGGATAGATGTCAGGGACCAACTTGTGGCTAGTGATACCTGATAGCCGATAAGCGATAGCACGGAAGATGCACGCCCGCCGGCTAAGGGGACTTTCAGAAACGAGCAGGAATAGCACTGAAGCTCATTGCTGGAACACTGGCAGCTCTCGGAAGCGGTGCTAATTGGCGGCAGCTGATTGCCTCGCTTGTCTCACAGTGGAACCCATGGAAACCCACCCCTCCCATGTTGCCGAGCTTTTGACGCCGTGGTTTCGGCGCGAACCACTTGCGGCAGGCGGTTCTACTTTTTCCTGGTCGCTGCACCTCGCAATCCCCCCCCCTACGTCAGTCCTTGTGACTTGCAGTATGCAAGTGTGTCGCGACAACACAACGCCTTCTTGAACCCTTCGCTCCCACCATGTCTTCCTAAGAGAAACAAAGAGAGAGACACACACACCCCGCTATATACTCCACGATATTACTCGTACCTGCCGCCGCCGTCGCCGCTGTCGCCGCCTTATGACTTCCTTGTCGAGCCCGAAACCTCGACTCTACAGCCCTGCGTCCTGATGCCGGCGCCGCCATGGGGGTAACAGAATGGGTTGCCGAGCGCCGGATGGAGGTGGATGAATCACAGAACCAGCGGGATAAACGGGTCGAGGACCTCTGGAGGCAATTGGATCCTAATGGCTCGGGACATTTGGACTTCAAGGGGTTGCAGAAGGGGTTGAAGAAGATCGATCACCGTCAGCATGTCCGAAGCTCCCGTACGGTTCGGTGATGGCTGACCTTGCGCTGCAGCCATGAAAAATGCCGACGACATGTTGCGGAAAATCATGAGCGTCGTCGACACGAACCGCGACGGTAAAATCCAATACGAAGGTGAGCTCCATCGCGGGAGCCTGGCGGATGCTGGAGCTATTGGCCGGGTTCCCCTGTCATGTGGCCTGAGGGAATAGAATAGCTGCTGACCATGACAACACCCGCCTTCCAGAGTTCCGCTACTTTGTCGAGCAGACAGAGACGCAACTGATGATTCTGTTCCAGTCCATAGATAAGGACAACGATGGCCGACTCGACAAGACAGAGCTGCAGGAGGCCTTCCGACGGGCTGGGCTTGTTGTGCCGATGCGCAAGCTCGGTGCCTTCTTTGGCGATATGGACATGAACAACGATGGCTACATTAGCTTTGAAGAGTGGCGGTAAGTGTGGATGTGTCCTTGGTCGTTTTACTTCTTCTTGGTCGAGTTTTGATCTGCGGCCGTCTGTTTTGTAATCGTGAGCACGTAGATGGATATAAGCGCAAGGGGTCGGGCGCACCGCACATGGCGATTTGCCCTCGGTGTAGCTCGGTGTAAGAGAAGAGGCGGGAATCTGGTCGCCACGGATCCTTGGTTCTGTCCGAGTTTGTGTTTCCGCCGGCGCGATTTTGTCTGTTTTCTCCGACAGCAGCAGATTCACTGACAAGATGACCAACCTGCCCAGAGATTTTCTTTTATTTATGCCGACACCAAACAGCCATGCACCCTTGAAGGCCGTGCTGGAGTATTATTCTTCCATCGTCACCCTCTCTGCTGAAGGTGACTCGATGGTATCGGAGGAGACACTTGAGAGCTCAGGTACGACCGGCTTCCTTCTGCAAACCCTCTTTGGATCCATTTTGAGGATCGCATCCCTTTCTTCGGACCGTGAGCCCGGCGCCACCGACGAGCCCCTCACCGACATCAACGGTCGACCCGTGGTTGTGGCCGTGCCTTCCCAGGAAGAAGCAGCCTCGCCCCTTCCCGGTCTTGCGCAGCTGCCCGCCTCAACAACGCAGCAACAGCGGCAACCACGGGGTAATTCAACGCACAACGGCAGCTTCGCTTCTTACACGGATTCCCCCTCTGCCTCGCAGCAGCAAACACCGTCCACGCGGCCGATGGTATCGTCAATATCTCCTCCCGGCTATTCAGGTACCAGCGCCAACATGAACAATATGAACATGGAGGCAGCGGTGCTGCAGGCGTGCATCGAGGCCGCAGACGAGAAGCGCGCAGGCATCCTTCCAAGACTCCCCGGCGTCGGCACCTCTCAAGCGAACCGGGTCACAGGCGATAGCTCCGAGCAAGGCTCCAGCTCCAGCTCAGATGCAACTGTAGCACCCAAGACCAAGAGACTGACTGACCTCGCTCCTGATCCAGGTTACTTCATTGCGGGTGCCGTCGCCGGAGGACTATCGCGAACCGCCACCGCTCCCCTCGATCGACTGAAGGTTTATCTTCTTGTCAACACTCGAGCGAGCACCGAGACTGCGGCTACTGCCCTCAAGCAGGGACGTCCACTGCTCGCCCTTCGCAATGCAGTTAGACCCTTCAGTGACGCTGTCAAGGATCTCTGGAAAGCTGGCGGTATCAGGAGTCTGTTTGCAGGTATGGGCCTTTTTCTTTCTTTCTTTCTTTCTTTTCCTCCCTCTCCGTTTCCTTTTCTAGCCTGCTTTTTTTATTTTATTTACACTGAAGCCTCGAACTCCCGGGGTTTCCCAATGCGCAAAGTGCAAGTGTAGATAAGGGACAGAGAGGTCTTGGGAATTTTTCACTGACTTAACAAGGCAATGGACTTAACGTCATCAAGATCATGCCTGAGAGTGCCATCAAGTTTGGATCGTATGAGGCCGCGAAGCGAACCCTCTCTAAGCTCGAGGGCCACAACGATCCCACAAATATCAACAGCTACTCAAAATTTGTTGCGGGCGGCGTCGCTGGCATGGTTGCTCAGTGAGTTCTTCTCAGATTCCCTTATTTGTTGCTTGTACTGCCAGTCACCGTCGCTACACGGCTTGGTCAATGGAGGAGTTGCTGTTGTCCTTTCTGGCATCTTTGAGCCGTCACGGTTCTCGTTGCCGTTCTTTGTTTCACTGCTGACGCCAAGCCCCTCAGGTTCTGTGTATATCCGTTGGATACACTCAAGTTCCGACTCCAGACGTCAACGGTCCAGGGCGGCCTCTCTGGAAATGCCCTTGTTCTCGACACGGCCAAGAAGATGTGGCAGGCTGGTGGTGTGCGCATCGCCTACCGTGGCGTCACAATGGGTCTGTTGGGCATGTTCCCCTACAGTGCCATCGACATGGGCACGTTCGAGTTTCTCAAAACCTCGTACAAAAAGTACATGTCGAAATATCGTGGCATCCACGAAGAAGATGTCAAGCCAGGCAACATCATGACTGGCATCATTGGGGCCACCAGCGGCGCTTTTGGAGCATCGGTGGTGTACCCTCTCAATGTCCTCCGTACTCGTCTCCAAACCCAAGGCACCGTCATGCACCCTGCAACCTACACAGGCATCGTAGATGTTGCACAGCAGACGCTCAAGAACGAGGGCATGCGGGGCATGTACAAAGGACTCACACCCAACCTGCTCAAGGTTGCTCCTGCATTGAGCATCACCTGGGTTGTGTACGAAAACTCAAAGAGACTCCTCGGGTTGGAGTAAGGAGGAAAACTTGCGAGGCAGGAAACAAGGGATTGGAATCACTACGAAGTGCCAGAGCGTGGCATAAGATGGATCTCGTATTTGAATCATTGAGGAGGAATTGGAATGCGTCGTAGAGCTGCTTTCCGCTGGCCCAAGGGGGGACGGGCAGCCCATTTTTGTTACATAGCCATCGTCCATGGCGTTTAGAAGATGTGGGGGAGATATACCAGAAGACTTGTTTTATGCTGGGGCGGAAAGAAACCGAGCTGGCGGTGGTTTTGCGAATCTACATTGGTTCAACCGCCTCAGATACATATGTGTGCCCAATACAGACGAATGCCGGCATGTTAGCGGCCGACGCCCATGTGGATGAGCACTGCTTGCTTAACCAGTCGAGGCTATGGTGACGTTGGCGACGGAGGTTGAGGCCTTTTATGAACCAAGTGCTTCCAATGAGCCAGTCCCACCCCCCAGAAGCCAAGCTTAATTCCTGGTGATATAAAAAGAGGAAAAAAGAAAAAAAGAAGAAGAAGAAAAATGCTTGATAGATTATCCGTACTTGGCACTGGGACGAGGAATGCAACGTGGTCGGCCCGCCCTATACAAAAAGCTTACGTCGCGATCGTCGTCACCCCGTGTGGCCTTGCAGGGGAGTCTCAGATCATGGAGAAGCTTGATTGATGGACACTGGTCAATAGACATGCAGACGACGTTTGTGATTCGTAACTCTTGGGAAACAAACCCCCTCCCCCCTGTTTGGAAGCGATATCCGACGTCGGTGAGCCCGGGGAGAGGGAAGGGAGACTTTTGTCAGCGTACTCTGTACGGAGTACTGTTGGTAGTAATATCGGGCAAAAGATGGCCCACCTTGGCGAGGGATTTTGGCGCACCTGATTGATAACGGCTCGCCGTGCTTGGCGACTTGGCTTCGTACCTCAGTAGGTACTCCGTAGGAGTAGCGTTAATTTGACGTAGGCGATTTGGTATTTTGACGTATCTAAGCCCCTTTCAGCAGGAGCCCCACTACTACAGCCACACAGTAGGCCCACTTGGCCCACCTACAGAATCTTAATATACAGTACAAGCTAGGTAAAACCTAGAGGCAAGAAACAGAGGTAAAAAACAGAAGTAGAAAATAAGTAAAAATAGGTAAAATATAAAAGGGATAGTTGTAGCCTATCCTAGCCTAGAGCGTAGCGTAGGAAGCAGGGTGGGATAGACTATTCTAACCCTCCCTAGCGGAGCTGTTTTGTACCTTAGAGGAGGTGGTACTTTTGTAAGCATGGGCCTGCTGTGGCTGTGTGGCGAAGCTACCAAATGCAGTTAGATACGTCAAAATACCAAATCGCCTACGTCAAATTAACGCTACTCACTTTGTAGGCATGGCGGATAAAGTTGTTGCTTGGCTTTCTGCCCCCACCATTTCCTAGTGGCATGTCCAATTGCACCGGAATCCTGGTCCTGGTCCGATGGTATCATGGTATGATAGGTAGCTGTCCAACTCTTCATCCCTTGCAGAGGATTGGTGGTAGGCTCGTCTTACATTCTCCACCATGGAAACTACCAATCGACTCCCGCCGCAAATCCGCGCCTTTTCGTTAAACAGCTTCCTGTTTCGTTTGGGCGCAAGCATGTCACGCAAGAGGAGCTGCAGCGTAGCAACTACACAGTAGGAAGCAACTGGGGCGTGTGCGTGTATGTCTCACCCGCAGTAGTCGAACAAGTCCTCGACACCGCCATCGGCCGCGGTGACGGTACGCCGTCTCGTATCTTCCCTAATCGACGAGCTGACGAGTCGCCTGTGCCCTTGTTGCGATGTCGAATTCCCTTCGCCGCATTGAGTACAGGCGCCATGGGGATTACGGTCAGTCAGTCAGTCAGTCACAGGCTCTTCCTGAGCGGGCATCGCTCAATGCAATCCTACCGTTGGTTCCTCTCTATCACTCTGTCCCCGTCCATCCATCCGTTCCTCCCCCTCCCCCTTCTTCCTGTCCCGACCAAGTGAACGCGCAAACTTCGTCGTGGCCCCAACTGCTCCTCGTTCCACCCTTCACAAGTCTTACGATAATTGTATCGTGACAAAGCATAACGTCGTCTAAGCGCCTCGCGTCCTGTCAATCGTGAAGCGCTGGTCAGCATCCCGTCCGTTGTGAGACAGAAGCTTTGCTTTGACGTGGACTGTTTGACACCGTTTCTTGGCGTCCGTTCTTCCCGTCTACGACGCTGCGCGTATCAGCCAAGTCGCTTCGCGAATCAGTCACTACCACTCCAGTTGACTGTTCTACAGACGACCACTCAAGGTTCCAGAACAAGGGGCAGGAGCTCAAACATCAGGGACCCAGCATTTGGAAACAGAACGTCGCAATACATCGGACGAAATTCAAGCAAAAAACATTGCCAGGGAGACCGAAATAGATCCCGCCGCCATGCCGGCCCCATATTCTGACGATTTGTATTCGGCTGACGACTCCGACTATGATGATCACGTTACCGACGACAACGACCTCGATCATCACCTCTCACCTACTGACGGCTACTTCCAGAACAGTACATCGACCTCGTCAGACGGAGGAATTTACCCTCCGCAACAGGAACACTTTCACAGCCAGGACGACGTAACCGACGCCACCTTTCCCACCTCTGCCGGCGTGCCGCATGTGCCCAACATCCTCGTCCAGGACCCGTCGCTGCGTTTGCAACAAGAGGGGTCCTCCACTACCTCCCAGAAAGATCGCGAAGCAAGGGAAGAGGCAAGGTTAAATTCACCGCCCGTTGGTAGGACCTCGTCGTCACCCGCCACCCCCACCGACGACCATCACTATTACGACGGTTCCTCTACTGCAGCCGATAGCGAGGCGACGCCGTCACATACAACGGCGGCGACGACGACTGCGTATACTTACACCTCCTCCAACGCCGCCCAAAGCTCCTCGTCGTCTTATACACCATACGCGCCCTCTGTCGACGCTCCCCTGCGCACGCCCCAGACTCACCCAAGTAGGAGCCTGTACTCACAACCGGCCTCACTGTTCCGTATCCCCAGAGAGGCACCCCCCGCTTACACGCCGTCGCCCACGTCCCCACTGGCGTCATCTCCCACACCGTCCAGGAACTACCAGACCTTCAGCAGCAACATGGGAGCACGCGAGGAAGAGGCCCGCCTGCTGGGTCGCGACCCCGAGAGCATGGGCGACGACTCATACGACAGCCACGACCCGAGGCCGTCGCCGTCATGGAAGGACAGAGTCCTCAAGAAATTCTCGAGACGGACCGTGAAGACGGCGCTCCTTGTCGCCTTGGTCTTTTTTACCCTGACCGGTTTCCTCAGCATGCTGGCCACAGCCGTCGTAAGCGTGGTATGTATGACCCCGCGCCCTCGCCTACTGTCCTCAAGTTAACGTCCTTAGCCGTCCGATAAACCCCCCTCAACGGAACCCCCAAAGGAGCTTGACCCCGTCACCGGCCAGCCGATTAAGGTCGGCCCTTCTGAACCAACCCAGCCCAGTGAGCCGAACAGCCCCGTGCCCTGGAATCCCTCCAGGACATGCTTGCAGTCAGAGTATCGCTTCGACCCCAAGGTCTTTGGCGTCTCTTTCAACCCCGACAAGACCCTGAGCATCATCCAAGCCGTCGAGAGTGACGCGCCCTCCCGCGGGTACCGGCCTCAGGTCACCGGCGACCTCGTCGTTCGCCGCCTGCAAGGCAGCGCTCCTGGACCCTCTGTCGAGCTTGAGGTCGTCGCCAATCACGACGGCCTCGACGTCGGTGTCGACTGGGACTCGGAACTGCAACGGCTCCTGATTAAGGTCCCTCAGCGCATCGACTGGACCAGCTCTCTTCGTCCCTGCCTGGCTGTACGCGCTACTCTTTGGGTGCCCGAAAACGCCGAGCTGTCGCATCTTTATCTTGGCACGACGCACCTCGGCGTCGAGCTTGCGGACGACCTCTCCGTCACCATCAAGAACGGCTTTGAGATTGTCGCTATATCCGGCGACGTCCACACCCCCGTGGAGCCTTCTAGCACGTATCGTCTCGGTTCACGCGACATTGCCGTCAAGACCATTTCCGGCGACATCACGGGTTCGTGGCCGCTCTACGACTCCCTCAAGATCAGAAGCGAGTCGGGCGATATCCACGCGAACGTCAACCCCCAACCAGTCCTCGAGTCCGCGCCGCGCCCCGCTGTCCTCGAGGTCACCAGCATCTCGGGCACCATCAGCATTAAGGAACCCCTAGACCAGGCAGCGAGTAGCACCAAGCCCGACGCCGTCATCCCGCCCCGCGACTACGTCACCACGCTCGACGCCAAGTCTGGCGGCATTCGCGCCTGGGTCGCCTTCACCACCCTCGCCTTGGCCGAGAGCATCAGTGGCGACGTCGCTGTTGAGCTCCTGCCCGTATTCAACATCAGCTTGCTGCAGTCCCTCGGGGAGCCCGAGCTACACACCAGCACCAAGAGCGGCAACGTCGCTATCAAGATGCTTGAGCCCATCTGGGTCGAGATCGCGAGCACCGAGGGCACCCCCGGAGGAGAGAAGCCGAGGGCCAAGCCCGACGAACCCATCGACATCCCTACCAACCCCCTGCCCGTGCCCAACATCCCCAAGATCCCTCGCGTGCCGAGTGCCCCGTTCATCCCAGGCATCGGACAGCCATTCAGACGCAGCCCCCTATGGGCCGGTAAATGGACCGACGCGTGGCCAGTCAGACGCTCCTCAGCGGATGCCTCGACCCAAACCGAGGAGCGCGACATCATGGCCAACGACCAGCCGCCGATGCGCCTCAAGTCCAGCCACAGCACCATCAGCGGAACCATGGAGATCCACTACCCGGCCTCATGGGAGGGTTCCGTTAGAGCCGAGAGCAACAGCGGCAAGATTAACATCCGCGGCAAGGGCGTCACGATTGACAGCAGGACGACCTGGCCTAGGGCCGTCCATGCGCACAAGGGCCAACCCTTGTCCTCCTCCGCCTCGCTCAGCAGTATCTCTGGTGACCAGACTCTGCTCATCGGCTAAGTCTAGGTTGGTGCAGATGGAGGATAAACCTGCGGTGGAAAGCCGCAAGGAAAAAGAGGGTTGTAGTAATAAACGACAAAACATCCAGATATGCAGGAAATATGTGGACAGACATTACGCTGTTATGTGCGATGAGAGGGGAAGGAGGAGGAGGAGGATCCAAAGACCGGGCTGGACGAAGGATGCTACATACCTGTCGTTACGGGATTCGGACTGGCTTTTTCTTTTCTTTTTCGAGAATCACGGCGTTGGGAAAGAAACCCTCATCGTTGGATGGGTGAGATTTCACATTTACACGTTTTAGCACCATACCATCGAGGTTAGCGCAACCTCGAATTTCCTATTGTTTCCAACACATAAAGACATGAAATTGGCAACAACAAGACCTTTTGAACTAGCTGGCCTCTTGCGGTGTGCTTTTTTGTCCCCCCCCCCCCTTTTTCTTTTCTTCTTTTTTTGAAAAGGAAAAAAAGAAGAAGCCATTTTGTAGTAATACACGGATATCTAACGCTGTGACCGAGACACACAAGATCCCTAAACCGCGACTCTCGTCTTCGCCCGCGCCCCCCTCAGCCTCTCCCGCCTCACGCCGTTGAGCCGCCTCCTCACCCTCTCCTCGGCCTTGCCCTCCTCCAGCGCCCTCTTCCTCAGCACCGCGGCCGCCCTCGGGGTCCTCTCGCCTGTTCTGCTGCTGCTGCCGCTGTCGCCGCCCCTCGCGATGCCGTCCAGCAGCCCCATGTCCACCTTGCGGTACCGGAACTCGTACTGCACCCACCGCTCCAGCCCGGGCAGGCAGACGCCCAGCGTCGGCAGCGCGAGCATCCGCAGCATCTCCTCGCCCGTCTCCTCGTCGCGGTTGACGGCGTACAGCGCCGGCAGCGTGTACCGCACCTTGCCCGGCGCGAAGCGTTTCAGCATCCCCTCGAGGCGCGCCCTGGCGTCGTCGCCGTCGTCGCCGGTGACGCTGCTGCTGCCGCCGTAGGCGGACTCTTCGGGGCGGATGTTGGATGGGGTGTCTGCGTCTGCGTCTGCGTCGGCACCGCCAGCCGCTGGCGGGGACTGGCCCGGACCCAGGGCTTCCCGGAACGCCTTGGCGTGGATGGGCGCGAACGGCGCGACGCGGAACACGGCCTTGACGCGCCCCCGGACGCGGACCCAGAACCGCCCGTCCCAGAGCCGGAAGCGGCGCCACGAGTACCACCGCCTCGATTTGAACTCATGCGACGGCAGCGGCTGGCGGTGCAGCTGCGCGATCCTCTCCTTGTCCGCCACCACCCTCGCCTCCGCGGGCTTGTCGCCGTCGCCTCCGGCGTCCTCAGCGTCGGCGGCCTCGGCCGGCGGGCGGTCCCGCTTGATCGGCGGGAAGATCGGGTACCGCTGGTCGTCCAGGTTCTTGGCCGTGTAGAAGTCCATCTCGGGCGGCGGGTGCAGCGAGGGGTAGGGCTCGCGGACGAGGTACCACCTGCCGGGCGCGACGGGGAGGAAGAGAACCGAGGCCTGGTTGAAGGCCTTGGGCGGGGTCGCGGGGTCGGAGGGGTCGGCGAGCGCGGGGAAGAGCCTGCCGACCACGGTCTGCAGCGACGACAGCTGCGGCGGGTTGCGGTCTGGCGAGACGAAGGCGACGAGCCTGCGCACTATCAGCGCAGCGATGAGCCGCCTGTGCGCGAGCCGCAGCTCGCGCCTCGCGTCGTCGTAAACCGACTTCCTCGTCCTCGTCCTCGTCCTCGTCCCCCGCGCCGCCGCCCGGCCGCCACCGCCGGGCACCCCCATGTCGGGCAGCCGAACGGCCAGGGTGCCGACGTTGGGCTCGAACTCGGCGTCCGAGTACCTCCGCAGCCACCGGTCCGCCTCGTGCTCCTGGCCCCTGACGCGGGCGTCGCACCGCGCCGCGAGGCGCAGGACGTTGTCCTTGCGCAGGGCGGCGGGCAGGGCGTGCTCGCGCACCATGTGGCGCACGGCGTTGCGCATGGTCAGCGTGCGGTCCTTGTTCGTGGAGTCCTCGAACCAGCGGACGTTGTTGGCCTCGCATGTGGCCACGAGCCTGTCCTTGCCGAAGCCGAGCAGCGGGCGGTAGATCATGACGCCGGCGTCCTCGACGCTGATGCGCGGCATGTTGCGCGCGGCGGCGGCGGCGGCGGCGGCCCTCGCCCTGGCGGACGCCGAGCTCGCCGCGCGGGAGAGCGCGTCGGTGGCAGTGCCGCCGCCGACGTAGGGGCTCTCGTGCCAGTCGACCTGCAAACCGGCGCGCAGCTCGGCGGCGTAGAGGTCCATGTCGAGTTCGGACCGCAGCTCCATGCGCATCGACTTCCAGTCCTTCTTGTGCGGGCGGAAGCTGACGTGCGGGATCGGCATCATCTGGTCGTCGACGTGGCCGCTCTCGTAGACGCCGTGCATGTCGTAGCACTCGGGGATGTTGGCGGCGGGCGAGATGCCCCGGAGCCCGCGGCTGCCGTGGCCGGCGAGCAGGCGCATCAGCACCGTCTCGTGCTGGTCGTCCTGGTGGTGGGCGAGGAAGAGGCTCTCGATGTGCAGGGCGGCGCAGAAGATGCCCAGGCGGCGGTAGCGGGCGCGGCGGGCGGCGCTCTCGAGGTTGGGCAGGGCGGCCGGGTCGCCCTCGACGCCCTCGGCCCTCCAGTTCACCCTGTCTATGTGGGCGCGCAGGTAGCGGAGGGTCCTGAGCTCGCGGGCGACGCCCTGGGCCTCGGCGTCGCTGCCGGGGCGGAGCCCGTGGTCGACGACGAGGGCCGAGATCTTGGTCAGCGGGTTGTCGACGACGCGCACGAGCGGGTTCACCTCGCGGAGGCGGTTGAAGAGGTAGGCGAGGGCCATGGAGTCGACGCCGCCCGAGACGGCGAGCCCGATGCGGCGCGGCTGCGAGGTGCGGGCATGAGGGAACCGGGGCGGGGCCGCGGCGCGGAGGGCGTCGGTGAACTCGATGAGGCTTACGGGCTTCGGCGTCGGGTGGAGGTATTGGCGGGTGGCGGCGGCGGCGGCTGCTGTTGCTGATGCTGCTGCTGCTGATGCTGCCGCGGTCGCGAGCGGCGAGGGGTTGGTGAGGCCCATTCCATCGTGTGGTGGCCGGGTTCGGCAGGCTCTCGGTTTCGTTCGCCTGTATGTGTGTGTGTGTGTGTGTGCTTGTAGGTCAGCGTTGTACAGCACGCCCGTGCTGGACTTTCGTCTCTTTTTTTCTTCTTCTTTTCTAAGAGCTCGACGAGATCAATCGCGTGATGTTGTTGTTATTATTGTTGCCAATTGACGAATCAGTGAGACTCGGAGAGCCACATACACACAAACAAACACACTGACACCGTCGAGCGATGGATAGAAAAGAAGGGGAAAAAAAAGAAAACAAAAATGGAGCTTCGGCCGTTCACCCGCACGCGCGCCGGGAGCTCCAAGCTCGGTCCATTCGGAGGAAAGATTTCCCAAGTTTGTCTTCCTAATTAGCCCCCTGCTCGGACGGTCCACCGAATGCCTCGGCGAGTCGGAGCTCCAACGCAGGACCCCTACTGTAGCCTTTTTTTTTTTCCTTTGCCAGCAGGGGAGGGCGGATGGGGTGTGCGGGTGAACGACCGATCGTAGCTCCGATATCTACGGATAACACCTCGCGATATCTACGCCTATCCACAAACACCTCTCTCCCTCAACCTCCTCCCCCCATAGCACTAATGATTACTTGGTCGTCGTCATAACACCGGGCTCCGGCCTTTCACTCTTTTCCACCATCTAATCGCGCACAATCGAGCCATACCAGGCTCTCTCTGTCGCACACTCGAAACCGCCCATCCAGCACGCGACCAAAAACCCGCCACAAGCCTCGACCCCAATCCGTTTCTGACACCTCCGCCTCCTGAGAACTCGAACCCCCTCGAAATCTTCTCCCTCCCATCCGAATCTCCCTCCTCTAGCGACGCGGAACGTCCAGATAGAAGGCACGCCTCCAACCCTCAAAAGAAGAAGAAAAAAACATGACCTCCTCGAACCCCCCCTTCACGACAGCCCTGCTCGCGGGCGGCATCGCAGGCACCACCGTCGACCTCTCCCTCTTCCCCCTCGACACACTCAAGACCCGCCTCCAGTCCTCGGCCGGCTTCTTTCCCTCGGGCGGCTTCACCGGCATCTACCGCGGCATCGGCTCCGCCGTCATCGGCTCCGCCCCGAGCGCCGCCTTCTTCTTCTGCACCTACGAGGGCTCCAAGTCTCTCATCTCCTCCCGCCTCGCCTCCCTCTCCTCCTCCTCGTCGGTCCTCGACGATCGCAAGGCCGGCTGGGTCGACCCCGTCTCCCACATGCTCGCCGCCTCCCTCGGCGAGATCGCCGCCTGCGCCGTCCGCGTCCCCACAGAGGTTGTCAAGCAGCGCGCCCAGGCCGGCCAGCACGGCGGCTCCTCCCTCCTCGCCTTCCGCTCCATCCTCGCCCAATACAACACCCCCGCCGGCCTCGCCGGCGTCTGGCGCGAGCTCTACCGCGGCTGGTCCATCACCGTCCTCCGCGAGGTACCCTTCACCATCATCCAGTTCCCCCTCTGGGAGCGCCTCAAGCGCTGGGGACGCGAGCGCAAGCAGAACAAGAACTGGAAGCTCGGCCCCGCCGCCCGCCAGACCGAGTACGAGGTCAGCGCCGTCGAGAGTGCCCTGTACGGCAGCGTCGCCGGCGCTGCCGCCGCCGGCATCACGACGCCCCTCGACGTGCTCAAGACGAGGGTCATGCTGAGCCAGCAAAAGGAAAGGGTTGGCGACGTGCTCAAGACGATATACAAGGAACATGGCATCCGCCCCTTCTTCGCTGGTATCGGCCCGAGAGTCATGTGGATCAGCATCGGCGGTGCCATCTTCCTCGGCAGTTACCAGTTTGCCGCAAACACCCTGACCGGTGCCGTACTATCATGATAATCCAAGGGGTTTGGGGGGGCGGGGTCGAATCGAGGCAGACAGACGTGCGCCCGTGCAGTCGCGTAGAACCATCATGCATGTGCCATGATCTGGAGGAGGGCAGCTGGCGGCGTGAAAAGAAAGATTCTGTATTGGGGGAGGGCCCGCATCCGTCCCCGCCCCCTTTCGCTGTATAAATATGCTGAGGTATCCAGCCGCATTAGATGGGCTGCGCTTGACAACTTTTCCGCTATGTACATTACTGAAAACGCCAAAATACCCGTACTGATAGAAGTCATAGGCCGCTCCACTCATACTTCTTGGTCCGCGTTATTGTACACGAACCAATTGTCCATGAGTACTTTACAAACATCAAACGACCTCTGTACCAGCCATATTCCCTGCTTGGTCGCATACTGTTGACCATCCGACCCTATCGCGAAGCCGGAGGCGGTGCTGTCGACGAAGACGACGGCACGGTGATTTGCGATGCGGCCTGCTGCAGGTACTTTTGTTGGACTGCCATGTCGGCCACTCCGTTGACCTTGAATTCCTCCGCTCGACGTCCGCGCTTTCGCAAACGTGACCTTTGTCGCCGCCACCAACTAGACAGCCGAGACTATACTGTCGCCTGGGGGGGCGTCGCGGTGCCTTGCGAGGGAGCCGCATCCGATTCCACGGCCTGGGGCTCGGGCGGCGGGTTTGGGATCTGCTTGCGGCCGTTTGCCTTGTACTGGAGCTGGACGTCGTTACCGCCCTTCCAGATGTGGGCTCGCAGGGTCGCAAGTGTCATGGTGATCGGGAGGAGCTGTTCAAGTCAGTACAGAGTATACGAGGCGCGCAAGTCGAGCCAACTCACCTGGTCGTTGCAGTACAGTTCCAAGTACTCGTGAGGCAGGAGCGCATCCGGCTCCGGATTTTCGGGTTGGGGGTCGATCCGCTCAGCAACGTAGGCCAGAATCTTCTTCACCCGCAGCATCCTATTAGCGTTGAGGCGGTTGTTGCCGTCCGTCGTTGCGATGTCGGGCAGGCTGTTCTGCCACGGCTGAAGCACGAACGAGACCTTGATTGGCTCCTTGAAAGGAATCTGGTTCGTGAGAAGAACCTCCCCCAACCACATGGGACCTCGCTGTTCAATAATGTCCGCGCCCTTTCCTACAGTCTCCACGGTGCCTTGGTAAATGTTGGCGCTGCCACCAGTCGTCTCTTCCTGGAGCACAACTTTTGTACCGGGTGGCAGCTTGAGCACCGGCGTGTCGTTTGCCAAGCTTGGAGTGACTTTGGTCTCAATTAGCTTATCGGGGTTGTCTGTTAGTGACTTATCGTAGTCGTTGCGAATCTTCTGGATGGCGCCCAAGAAACTGTCGTCCACCTCCTTCTCGTGTGTCGATGACTCCTCCGACTCCTCAGCCTTCTCGTCCACCACGACAGGCTTCTCCGGAGCGGTTGTCGAAGCAGATCTTCCAATCTTTTTGCTCCCAAATGACATGTTCATGCGGAACTTCTTTTTACCAAATGGCGTGCTAGGGGGCTTTCCGTTGGCGGCATCCTTGTCCTTCTCCTTTTCCTTATCTTTGCCCGCGTCCGCATTGGCTTTGGACTCGGCAGGAGCCGTCTGCTCAGCAGGTGTCGCCGACGCAGCTGTGGGTTTCGAAGCACCCTCAATGGGCCCGATGGCACTGGTGAAGTAGTCCTCCTTCTCACTCGAAGGCCGGCTGAGCTGAGACGACTTGTTGTCGAGCGGGCTAGTAGGCGTCGCCAACCCTTCCGGCACGTCCTGAAGCTTGCTAGAAGTGCCAGGGGTTGCCAGGCCGATAGCCATGCCGGGCGTCATGGGATGGTGGGAGCCGTTGGCTCGCGGGGTCGTTCCCGCGTTCTCGTCCCAGGAGCCGCCTTCGGGAATAGTAATTGATGATGGGGGGTTCGCACGGCTTGCCGCCAGTCTCCGCTCCACGGACTCGTTGAGCGTCTGGCGGTACGCCTCGTCTCTCTTGATTTCTTCGTCGATCAAGCCGGAAAACAAATAACGAAGGATCCATTTGCCAAGGTTGACTAGGACGATGTCAGTGAATGCTCCAGCTGAGAGGCAATGCAGCTTACTCCTCTGGTCTTCCCGGAACTCTACGGGCTCTTCCAACTCCAGGTCGTCCGCATACATCTCTGCGTCGAAGCAGTTGAACGGTTCCAGGACCACGGTCAAGCTTCCCGAGCTGATATCGATGGAGCACCATGGTGCCACTGCCTCGAGGGTGTTGACTTCTGGCTCAACGTCCTCAAGATGCCTCTTGGAGAATTTTTGAATCGGTTGGCACTACAGTCGTCAGCTGCTACTTACGCCTCTAGTAACACAGACGGGCTTACCTTGATGAGATCCCACAGGAGAACATCGCCGGCCGTGTCTAGCGTCAGGACCCTCCTCCTATCGTTCAAGAGCCTGTGCTTGACGAGACCGAACTGGCCTTCAATCGTTTCCTCCGGGTTCAGGTTGATGGGCTCGGTTGCTTGGGGCACGGAGTGGCCAGTGGCAGGAGGGGAGTCCGGGCCGGAGTTGGTCTGGATGGGGAATGCGGCCGTGTTGGAGATCCTCAAGATGGACCTGGGAGAGATCTCCTTCTTTGGTGAGTTTGCAGGCGGAGGATTCGACGGCTGCCTGGGCCTCGAAGCTGTGGATGCTGCGCGTTGGCGTCTGAAAGCCTCGGGGAGCTGTAGACTGGGACCTGTGTCGACATTGGACCAGCGGTTGATGGACGAGGTATTGGTGGCGGTCCAGATATAGTCGCCTGCGGCCACGACCTTGCTGATAGAATGAGACTCGTGGGCCACGGCGACGGAGAGTCCCTCGTCCAGGTCTTCGTGTCTCCCTCGCACATCCGTCTTGACGACGAAGCCAGAGCGGTCGCTGCTGTAGAAGGTGCCCAGCTCGGGGTCGTCCGAGAACAGCGACCAGACGCTGTCCTCGTGCATGGTGAAGGTGTACATGCAGCGACCAGCGGTGACACTCCAGAGCTTGATTGTGTGGTCGGAGCTGGCGGTCAGGACCTTGTCGCCGGCCTCGTTGAGCAAGACGCCGCGCACGTTGTCTGTGTGGCCGACGAACTTGGTAACCCTCTTGCCGGAGCGGGGGTCCCACAGACGGACAACAGACTCGGGGCCGCCGTTGGCCATGATGTTGTGACCGACGCTCAGAGCATAGACGGAGCCTTTCTCGGCAATCTCGTCTCCCCGGGTGTCGATCTCGAGCGTCTTGCCGCCTCCATTCAGGTCCCACAGGTATATCTTGCGGTCGAAGCCGCCGGAAGCGACCCAGTTGACGGAGCCGCCGGGCGGGGTTGCGACACACTTGACGTAGTCGGCGTGCTCTCCGATGGTGGCGGGGATATGGTCCGTCTCGGAGTGTGGGCGCCAGACCTTGACGGTCAGGTCGTTGGAGGCGGTAACGACGGCCGAGTTGTTGTTTGCGAGGACAATATCGTTGATCCAGGCCATGTGCGCCTGGGTTTGGGAGCGGAAGGTGGTCTTGGTCTTGGTGTCGGAGGGGGGCGCGCTGCCGCCGCCGTGGAGGTTCAGGTTGAGGTCCCATGCGCAGATGTAGCCATCGCGGGCTCCCGAGTAACTGTGTGCAGGCGCGACATGTCAGCGACCGTAGGCGCGCGCGCGCAAGAGGGAGAGAGGAAGGAAGGAAGGAAGGAAGGAAGAGAAAGAGCAATAGCGGATGTCGTGGATGATGTCGTCTCGGGATCTTACAGGATGGCATGGTCCTTGTCGACGGCGAGACCATTGACGCCTAGCCTGTGGCCGCCACCTTGGGAACCAGCGGGAAGCTCGAGGACTGCAGCATACGACGATTAGCAAGGACGAGCGGTGCCAAGACTGCCAGTGTTGCGATGGAAGTCAAGGTTCGTGTCGCTCGACACGGGTGGACGTGCGGGGTTGAGCCGTGGGCTTCAGCCAGCATAAGACAGGAAGCGTAGCAAGGCGGCACACAAACTCACCATAGCTGATCCTTTGGCGCGCCTTCTTAGCCATATCGAGCGGTAGCGCGAGGGGGGGTTCGATTATAGATTACGCATGCAAGAAGAATGAAACAATGCAGATGGAATGACGGGATGCAATGCTCAGGCAGAAGGAAAAGAGAAGCATGGACGGGCGAGCGAGCAAGCAAGAGAGCAAGCAAGCAAGCAATGGTATGTATTCTGGGGTTGGCGATGTTGCGAAGAATGGATGTGGTGGTGGCTACAGGAGGAAGAGAGAGAGAGAGAGAGAGAGAGAGTGGTGTGGTGTGGTGTGTGTGTTGGTGTGTGCGTCTGTGTGCGTGATGGAGGGAGCACGGGTCAGGCGAGGAAAGTACCTGTATGATGATGCATGGGGGGGTGGATTGGACGGGCTAGAGTAAAGTAGCGTAGACGGGGTCGGCAAGAGATGGCCTGCGTTGGAACAGAAGCGGGAAGCTGGCGCAAACCAGGGCGTTGGAAGGATCCATTGCATTGCAGGATCCATGACTGCCACCTGAGGTCGGGGTAGGAAGTAGTACCTAGTGTATCCGTAGGTAGTGTTGGGAAGGTAGAACTAGCGTGGGTAGACGGGAGGTTGCTCTTGCTGGACAGGGACATGAAGTGAATAAGGCGGGCGGGGTGTCGAAAGTGGCATGGAAGGTACGCAGGGGTATCATGGATCCTTCCTGTCTAGCCCTGTGACCTACAGTAGGTAGGCACCCCGAGGAAGGTACGTACGTGTATTCGTGTAGGTATTCGTATGTGCCTTGGTAAATTAACCGTAGGAATACTTTGATATCACTACGTGTACCCGGGCAGGTACGTATGCATGCTTGCACGCATGCATGTACTTATACGATAGATTAGGCGGGCAGGCCTACTTCCATGTACGTATCTCCAAAGAGGAGGGAGGTGCAGAGAGGTGTTGTGTGGGAGATCTGCTCCAAGACTAATTGAGTTCCAGTGGCGTCGTTCATCTTGTTGGGGAACACCAACCCACCCACATCCGGCCTTATTGGACCCTTTGCCTCGCATTGGTATGTATTCCTGGTGGCACGAACCCAAACGAGACGACCACCACTCCTTTTTTTTTTTGTACCTAGGTAGTTTACAAGTTGGATCTCGGATGTGCATTTCCACTTCTCCACGTAGGGAGTGGGAGTGTCTATCTACACTACCGTTGTACTACGGTACACTACACTAAGTGATATTTGTCCTGGGTATATGCACCTGTGTGTGTCGATACGGATACGTACGAGACACCAGATCCGAGAAGCACATGGCACGATTCACTAGCGCGCTTAGCAGCGCCATGCGTCTGGATTTGCCTACGAGAACTGCAGGCCCACCTCCTCCTTTGAAGAATGTCTTCTTCCTCAAACTACCCACCGGCGGCAGGTCATTACTAGGTATAGAAAAAGTCGGCTAACAGGAGCCAACGCCCTGCTGGGCAAAATCCCGCCAATCTCGTCTTACTCCTCATGTTCCTCGTGTGCGCGAACCTCATCCGACCAGCCAATCAACCAAACCCCCAAAAAGCATGGACCGCCGATCCCCCTCCTTCCCCCTCTCTCGGTGCTCTTTCCCCCACAATCTCGTCCGTCAATTAGCCGACGCCATTCGTCGCTGCTGAACTGTTAGACCCGCATCTGTCATGCTGCATCCCGCAGACCGGATATCCAACGCCGTGGCTTCCTCTCGTCTCCATCATCATTATCATCATCGTCATCATCGGTCCCAAGTCCTGTTTCGCTAAAGCGTTTGCTTTTTCTTCCAGCGGGTATCATGCGTTTTTTTTCCCCCTCCGGCCAAGTTCCAAAAAGAGAAGAGAAGAAACAAGAGCTCACTCCTGAGAGCTACTGCCCTCAATCCTCTAGATCCAACGGTTTTGTCGAGGCGACAAGCTGCTCCAAGCCGAGAATGCTCGTCCTAACACCCACCGCTGTGCTTGCACCCTCTCGAGTCTGAGCGCCTACACCGTCATCGTCGTCAGCATCAATCATTCTTTAGGTAGTTTCATCTTGCAGACAACCAATGCCCATGATCTCCATCATCATCACCACCACCACCACCACAACCGCCAGACATTGGAGCCAAAAACTCACCCTTCTCCAGAGCCCGCAGCTCCCTCTCCCTCATCATGCACGCACGGCATCGACCGCTCACCGGCCGCGTTGCCACCTTGGTCTTCTCCCTGCACATTGGGTCCGGGACCTCCCACGGCAGGATGTCAGGCAGGTGGATGGTGTGGTCGAGGGTGAGGGCGACCGAGGCCCGGCCTGGTACGCCGCCCCGAGCTGAGACACACTTGAAGGTGTTTTGGTACTGCCTGTGCATGCAGTCCTTGTGCATGGTATAGATGTAGGTGCACATGGCGACTGCAAGCCTCTGTGCCTGCTTGGGCTACCCTTGAAGTGAGGTGAAATGAGACGATCAAAGAAAGTGTTGCAACGGTAAGGCAAGGCAACGTGTCGTGGTGGTCGTCAGGGAAGTTGCATTGGGTGCGGCTCAACACTGTGACTGTGGTGAATCCTGTTAACGACTGTCTGCTGTGGTAGAAAGGCAGGAGGTTGCCTTGTGCGTTTGATAGGTTAGTACCTAAATAACTAAAGGGAAAAAGAGATAAAAATATATAAAGAAGAAGATTCGCAGTATCAGTTGCCTCTTTTTTTTCCCTCTTTGCTTCTTCCTCTACCCTCCCTGTATGGTTTTCACCTTGGCGTAAAGAGAGAGTGTGAGAGGGGGGAGAGAGTGAGGGGAGAGAGTGAGAGCAGCAGCAGCAGCAAATCAAAGAAGGAAGGTTGCAAAAGATTGACGACCCTTACTCTCCGGCAGCCTGTTGTTGACTTGAAAAAAAGAAGAAGAAAGAAAAAAAGAGATCCCTATCCCAAGTTGACCTGCTGGTGTAAAGTCAACCAGACCAGACACACACACCCTCCCAGGCAGGAGCCGGATGGGAGACCGTCCATGGTTGAGATGGCCGGAACGAGAACCAAAAGCGGCTGCGGCGGTGCCTGTGTACTATATGTATACACATACATATATACACTTTCTTCTTTTCTTGGCGCCCTCTCATCCGAAACACGCGATGTAGTTTATTTCATCGTCTCAGGCACGGGGGGGGAGCAAATTCCACGACAGGGAACACGCGTGAAACGCCGAGAACAATGAGCTTAATTCAATGTCCGACATCGGCTCATGAAGGGGGAATGGGGAGTAAACACCCTTGGTTTCACTGGCCTTTTTTTTTTCTTCTTATTTTATATCCCGTCACATAGGTTTTCCTCCTTTTTTTCCCCAAGACGTTCCTCTTTCCTTGGGGATCAAGGCAGCCCGGGTGATGACGGATCGGGATCTTGTGCAAGTAAAAGGAAGAAATAAAACCCCAGTCCCGATTACCCTTTTTAACTATCATTTTTTGATAACGCGACGCCGTGCCGACCAAATCTACTCTCACACGACCAAGCCATTCATGTTTGCGTGTGTGTGTGTGTGTTTCTCTCTCTCACTCTCACTTCCCACTCAATCCATCCCCCCCGACATTAGTATAATTCATCGCTTCTTGTAGAACCCCCCGGTGCCATGCTCCTGTCTCGGCTGGCTGCCGTACGCCCGGCGGCCCTGTGTCTTCTTATCGCGGCTCATGCTCGCGCCGACGGTGATGTCGACGCGCGGCGGCGTTGGGAAGCCGAAGCTCTTGGCCACCTTTGCGAGGTCCAGCTTGTTGACGTCGAAGACGGTGCGCAGCGAGTGGCTGGCGTACGCGTGCAGGTAGCTGCGGTAGCCGTCCTTGGCGCTCTTGTTGAGGTAGTAGTTCTGGCTGATGAGCTTCTCGAGCAGCGACTGGATGTTGGCGATCTTGTTGGCCGGGAAGTCGAACTCCACCACAGGCACCCGCGCCTCCTTGAGGTGCGTCAGGAACCCGACCTCCGACGGCTGCAGGAACATGAGGGAACGGCCCTTGCTGTTGGCCCCGCGCGCCGTCCGGCCCACGCGGTGGATGTAGTCGCGCGGGTCATCGGGAGGGTCGACCTGGACGATCCAGTCCACTGCGGGGATCTAGGGGGGAAGGTCATGTCAGCATCAACCTGGCAAGTCTTTTAGGAAGAAGGGGGGGGGGGGGGTTGAAAGGAGGAGGATGGACTTACATCCAAACCGCGGGCGGCAACGTCGGTACAGATGAGGGTGCCCTGCTTGGCGTTGCAGAACTCGAAAAAGGTGTTGGTCCGCTTCTGCTGCTTCTGCTTGCCGTGCAGGTCCAGCACCGGCAGGTCAATGTAGTTGAGCAGCTCGGCGTGGTACTTGACCGAGTTGCAGGAGCTGAAGAAGACAATGACCTTCTTCTTGAGGTTGCGCTTGAGGAAGGAGAAGAGCAGCAGGAAGCGCTTGTCGGCGTCGCAGATGACGTAGCCCTGCTCGAGGTTCTCGACGGTGCTGTGCTGCTTCTGCTCGTCGACGTTGACGTACAGCGGGCCCGGCCGCAGCGAGATGCGGGCGAGGTCCTCGACCTTTGTCGTCTGCGTCGCCGAGAAGAGCATCGTCTGGCGGTCGTCCTTGGGCAGGATCTTGACGATCTGCCGCATCTCGTCCTCGAAACCGATCTCGAGGATGCGGTCCGCCTCGTCGATGATGAGCGACTTGAGGTTCTTGAAGACAAAGGGCGTGTTTTGCAGGTGGTCGAGCAGCCGGCCCGGCGTCGCGATCAGCAGGTTCACGCCCTTCTGCAGCTTGTCGGCCTCGGCGCGGCGGTTGGCGCCGCCGATGACGATGCCGTACGTCTGCGAGTGGTGCGCCATCAGCTCGCGCGCGACGCCAAAGATCTGCAGCGCCAGCTCGCGCGTCGGCGACACGACGATGACGCCCGTGCCGTTCCGCGGCTTGAACCGCAGCGCGTGCAGCATCTCGACGGCCGGGATCAGGAACGCGAGCGTCTTGCCCGACCCCGTCTTGGCCGCGCCGAGCACGTCCTTGCCGCTGAGCAGGGGCGGGATGCCCCGCCTCTGGATCTCCGTCATCTTGGTGAAGCCCATCTCCTTTATCGCCGTCATCGTCTTTTCCGACAGGTTCAGCTGCGCAAAGTCGTGCGCCTCGGCGCCCGCCACGGGCGGGAGCGTGAGGTTGTCGCGGTTGGGGATGTCGGAGCCGTCGGCCTCGTCTGCCTCCTTGGCGGGGGCCCTTACGTCCTCGTCGAGGTCGGAGCCGTCGGCCTCGTCATCTTGCTGTTTCCCGGGCTCTTTGAAGTTTTCTGCGACGTCATCCTCCTCCTCCTCCTCTTCCGCCTCCTCGCTGCCGGCCTCGACCTCTTCTTCCTCCTTGTCGGATTCCGGCTCGGGCTCCTTGGTGCGCTTCACCTTCTTCGATTTTTGTGCGGGGGCGGCCGCGGGGGGCTCGGCGCGCTTCTTGCTCGAGGCTTTGATCCCATTGGAGTCGCGGGACTTTCTCTTCTTTATCGTGGCGGAATCCATTGTGTCTGTTGTGGTGTTACAATGGGTTGGGGTTTGCAAGATCCTGTACAGCCTAGCCGGACGAGAGAACCTTCACCATTTCCTGGAGAGCGGTACGGTGGTCGACCATCACCAGGAAATTTTCTTATCGGGGGTAGAAAAAAATCTGGAGCTGGGCGATAGCGGACGTGGATGATCCGTACCGAGTGGACTACGGTGCGGGGCAAAAGGTACGTATCGTGTGGGGCGAAGCAGTAGCAATAGTGGGGAGAGGAGCCGTAGGTCACGTAACCCATCATACGGCGGCCCTCTCAACATACCGAGTATCCAGAAATGCATTCTTACTTTAAGACCTTGACATCTGTCTGTTCTTCCCGGCCTTGGATACCAAAAAAAGAGCATCATCATCAAACTCCATCCCAGTGTGAGTGTGTCGAGGCTGTTCCAATCTCATAGCAAAAAGACAAAAGAGAGCCAGGCTTACATGGCTGCTCGGAATAGAATCATGGCTTCAGGAAAACTGATATTCTAATTCTGATGCATGCCAGAAACAGCGCAATATGTCAAGTATCAACGGATGACTCTCATGTTGGGCACGAACACCCCCTCCACCTGGTTCCAACCATGCAACGGTCGAAAGAATCGTCGGTACTTATAGCATCCGCACGCTCCTCACAAAACAGCAAATGAATTCAGTCGTCAAAAGGGACAACGTAGGGAAAATGTCCCTCTGTCACGTCACGACAGCCCCATCGGCCCGTCCCGAACCTGTGTTACAGTGTAACGGTTGTGCGTGCTACCGCCTCAATCATGGAATGCAATTTTTGTACCCTACTGCCCTATGTGGTGTGGTTTCGAATCCTCAATTGTCCCAAGGGCTATCATAAGACCCTAATGCAAGAGCAAAGCAAAGTAATGTGAATGCCGGATCAGGATCGCGATAGGATTGCGGAACTCTGGAGCGAGTATCTGTGGTGCCTTTTGTTGATTGGCTGATGCCGAAAAAAAAAAACAAGTTTGTAGTTCCATCGAGAATGGATGTTGGACACGCCCGTCTCGATATGCCATCATCCCTCAAACCCCTTCCCCCGCGTTTTGCCGCCTAGTAGCCCCTGTGTGCGTATCAACAAGTTTTTTTATGTCGTCCTGAACGCCGCCGTTATTAAACCGGTATGAGAATGCCGAAAGAAGTGGGGTTTGGAAACATTGATCGTCGTCAAAGAGAAGAGTAAAAAGTCTTCTTGAACTGGTGGCTTCCAGTGTTTAAGTGACCGGTGCGCCGCATTCCGCGTTTCCTCAAGCTCCTGGATCGCCATTCAGCAAGTCGTTCCTCGCTAAATCACCACTCTGACCCAAAGATCTTCACATACACTCCGCTACCGGGTTCTCGTGCTTGGCAGTGGAACCCTTGCCGCGCCAGGTGCTGACTGCAGGGATGTTGGCTTCGTAGCGCACTTCCTCGGTTCCATAGGCGCGAGGTGTGAGCTTGATGAGCGTGTGCAGCGGCACGTTCATCCAAGGGCTGTCGGTCTGGTTCTTGTTCATGAAGTAGGCGTAGATGCAGCGCAGCACGGCCTGGTGAGTGACGATGAGGATGTCCTCGCTGCGCTCGAGCTCCATAATGATGGGCTCCAGACGGATGACCACATCGCGGTACGACTCACCGCCGCGGTAGCGGTAGTTGTACTTGTCCTCGTCGCGAGCGGCAAAGTCCTCGGGGAAACGATCCTTGATTTCCTGGTAGGTGAGGCCGTCGCAGACGCCAGAGTCGAGCTCGTCGAGCGCCTTCCACTGCAGCTGGTTGTAATCAGAGGGGAGGAAGCGAGCAGTGGCAATGGTCCGCTTCAGCGTAGAGGTCCAGACAGTCAGAGGACGGTCATCCTGCGGTCTTTGTCAGCAGGCGACAGGTGTGGAGATCAGATGAAGGAGCAACTTACACCAACCGACTTGCGGACGAGCTCCGGAAGCTTTCGGGCGTACTGCTCGCCGCGGGGAGAGAGCGTGGCGTCGCCGCCGATGCGACCATCCAGGTTGTACATGGACTCTCCATGCTATCCAGTGTTAGCAGACAAGGTCTAGCAACGAAAAACACAACAAGCACTTACTCTCGACAGCCAAATGGAGCGGGGCCGGATGTGGAGGTTCATGAGGTAGTACACGACGCGACTCTGGAGGTAGTCCTGGATGCGGTTGATAATGACCTGCTTGCCGACGTCCATGATCTTGAGGTAGGTGTAGTCCTTCTCGTCACCGTCCTCGTCGAGCGTCTTGTAGACCTTTTCATAGTTGCGGATGCGGTTGCGGAAGTCTAGGGCAGCCTCCTCGGGGTCCTGGCCCTCGTAGTCGGGCGAAGTGGTCTTGACGTCCCGAATGTTGGCCATGATGAGGTTCTCGTCGTCGCACTTGCTCTCGACGAAGAGAACCTCGACGCCCTCCTTGGTGCAGATGTCGAGAACCCACTTGCGGCGCTCCTTGGTGGAGTTGGTGGCATCCAGGATGCCAATGACACCGCCTTGGCGGAACCAAGCCAGCATGTCCTCGATGGCCTTTTCGGCGGCGGCGCGACGTCTGCGCTCACCTTCGGCGTTGTGGACGTCAAAAAAGTCCGCCGAAGGGTGGGCGTCCTCCTTACGACGGTAGGTGCCGACATTGAAGGTCTTGGCCTTGATCGAGAGCCAGCCGAGATAGCGTTGCGCTAATGGGGACGAGTCAGTGTTGAATCCTCGCTGTTTTTTCTTTTTCTTTTTCTTTTTTATGCGCAAAGCAAAGCACTCTGCAAAAGACGCGAGGTCCGCGGACCAAGGTTCCAAAGTGAAGCCTGGGTGTTTATTACTCACCTTTTTGAGCGATGAAGCTCTTGCCCCGAGCGGGCAGGCCGACCATGACGACGCATATCTTGGTATCCTCCACCTGGACGCCCACACCGTTAGTCTTGGCAGGCATCTTGATATCGATGGGTAGGTAGTCTTGGTTGTTTGGTGTGCTGGGTGGAAGTTGCTACGCTGAGACAAAAAAAGAAGAAGAGGAGCAAAACAGGCGTTGTGCCCATGAGAAAAAGGGCCTGGTTGAGTGGCAAGGCAGGGAAATCTCGGTGGAAGGCAGACAGCTCGCGTGATGCTCCCAGCCGTGGCAGTAGGTAGCTCTATGCCCAAAAGGCGGGACCCCTTCGGGTGTTGACTTTTACGGGCGGGTGCGGTGACTGACTTGGGGGCCGGGGTGGATGTACTCACTCCACCACGGAACCACCAGGACAAGGCTCAGGCAGACCCTGTGAAAGAGCAACTAGCAGGGGTTGGTATCAATGGGGCAGCGGGCAGGTAGGTTGTGAAAACAGTTGAGTAAGGGCTGTTTGCATGTGCATGTGTCTGGTTTTTGTATATGTATGTGCAGGTGTGTAGGTGTAGGTGTGTAGGTGTAAGAAGATGCAGGTTGCCTCTGTGGTTGCACAGGTTTTGGGGGGATGATGTATGAGGAGAAGAGCAGCGATGTGACGTTGTCTGAACTGAGGCCAAGGTGAAAGTGGAGGTAATATAGAGTAATGAGAGGGTGAGTAGCGTGCACGACTCTACAAATGTGTGAATGGGGTTTAAGAGAAAGGTAGGTAAAACGTACGTAAAAGGGGGAAAGGGAGGGGGGGGGAGAAAGGACGCCGAGAGGACATCCCGAGGAACAAAACAAAATAGGTAGCTTGGGGCCAACTTGGCCACCAGCAAAGGGCAGAGAGCACATGTCCAAAGTGGTGGTGATAGCCAGCCAAGCTGGACTTGCTTGGTCCAAGGTACTATAGCTCTCAGGAAGCTGCTGCAACGGTGAGTCGACAGACGGACAGACAGACAGACAGACAGACAGAAAACAAGCGACTAGCTCGTCTCGTCCATCCAGGTCAGACGGCCCCAATTCGACTCGGATATCGAACCCGCTTGCAGGAGAACAAACTGACGAAACCCATGCGCACCGGCTAAACAACGTTGGCGCGGCCTCCAGAGCATTCGACACATGCGCGTTGAGTCGAACATTAGCGATGCAATTGGCATGACGATTGGCCCATTCCGGGATGCTTCGCCCAAGTCCGATTGCAGTTGGATCATGAAGGCCAATAAAAAGGCATCTCGTCACTTTTATCTTTCCGTCCGCTGGTCCGTAACACACACACCCACACCCACAAACGCCACGGCTCTTCCCCAGTGGATGATGGCCTCGTGGATGACGGCCTCGTGGATGACGGGTGTATGCGCCGAGGGCCAGGGACTTGGCTCGGCACGGCATTGCGTGGAACGGCAGAGGTCGGTCGCCTTCTCTCTCAGCTCCTCGTCCGTGGTCAGTCAGGTCAGGTCAGGTCAGGTCAGGTCAAGTCAAGTCTGCCCACCCCTCCACAACCCCATCCCGACTCCAATCCTCCTCCCCATTCGATACCCCTCATTTTCGTGTCGTGTGCCCGCCTTCCCCCCGGGCCCCCTGGTCTGGTTTAGCCTAGCCAGAGAGAGAAAGGTTCGGCTGCAGAGGTCCAGCTCCAATGCCACGTCCATCCCCGCATCGATGGGGACATGGTGAATCCAGATCCTTTTGCAGAGCTTGCCAGCCAGCTCTCTGCTCCGATGCCCACCTCCAAGCTCGTGGCCCTCACCGAGCTCAACCGAGGTGGACATCAGCCCACGCCAAAAAAGACTCCAATCTGACTCGCCAGCCATAGCCGAACCCGTCACACCAAACATCGGAATTGGTGAACTACCTTTCCCGATGACGACGGCGCAAGCGCAAACCCCTCTCGTTGCCGAGGAATGCAATGGAGTTCCAGTCCCGAAAGCCACACTCGTTGCCAGAGACATATGTTAGGAGCCCGCGGGTATTTCTTTCCCCCGTTCGCGACAGCCTTGTCATTCGCATTCGCTCCCGGCCAATGCCCGTCTTCCTTCCGGCCATTTCCGGCTATCGGAATCCTTCAACATATCGAGTTGCCAACTTATTCATCGCCCACAAAGCAATGTCTTCAAGACCGCAACGCAACGCAACGTTTTCTGATTCTCACAACAAGAATAAAAAAACAAGAGAAAATGACGGAATCATCTTCAACCACTTCTCGTTTTGCCTCTCAGTCCTCTCTCATAGCTCTCCATGAACATGAACAAGGTCAACGCCCACTAGCAGCTGACACCAACCCCCACGGAGGCTGCCAGGGGTTATGGAAACCACCCGGGAAAAAAGTCTTCTGACCTTGAACGCGGAATGTACTGCCGCTGCACTTGCTAAGAAAACTCTCTCGGGATGGCCAGGGGGGCCGTACGCTTCTTTTTTTTTTTTTTTTTTTCCTTCTTCATTTTGTTACGGCCAAAGCCCGGCACCAAACCAGCAAGTCCAGGCGTCTGGACTCTCGGAACCAGCAAATCGGCACCGTTGCCAGATCGCATCGAGGCCAAGGTGTGGTACTGTCCGACACCCCTGCGTGATTATTCACACCGCCAGAGACCAGCAAGCACGGAACCGATTGGGTGCGAAAAGGAGGAAGAAAAAGTAGGTCACTTGACGATGGCCCGCGACCCTGCGAGCCAAGCGGCAGGTTGCAAAGCACTGCTGCTGCAACGCAGACTGGCCGACAAAGTACAAATCGCAACGACCAAAAGAAAACGTTATGAAGGCATACAAAAATACACACACACACACACACACACACACACTCGGTCAGAGGGAAAGGAAACACGATCGTCCGT
Source organism: Colletotrichum graminicola M1.001 (assembly GCF_000149035.1). Taxonomy (NCBI): domain Eukaryota; kingdom Fungi; phylum Ascomycota; class Sordariomycetes; order Glomerellales; family Glomerellaceae; genus Colletotrichum; species Colletotrichum graminicola. The sequence continues at coordinate 364,057 of NW_007361040.1, forward strand.
ACCTTGCTAAAGCTCCAGGTGTGCTGTCTCCGAGGCTGGCGCTTGACGTCCTCAGCGCCTGCCGGGATTACTCCGATGCCCATGATGGATGCGTTTGAACCGAGGAGAGGCTGTACTTCGCCGTCGCTGAGAATGTCTTCGATGGCTCGGTACAGTTTGAAGAGATCCTGCTTCTGTCTTTCTTCTTTCTTCCTTGCTAAGGCGTTGCCGAGCACGGGGGGTATCGGAGGGGAGCGGAAGATCGGTACAGCGACTGCCGAACTGGGGGGAGGCGACTCGAAGCGATCGTGGCAACGGAGACGGCGCTAGGAGACAGGAGGAGAGAATACGGGTTCAAAAACACCAAGGTATGACTGCTCCCCGATGGCAAGGGCGTCGCTTTGAGGTGAGTTGGCGAGAGAGGGAGAGAGAGAAAAGAGTGAAAGAGAGGGGGGTGGTGAAGGGCTTGGATCGCGAGACCTATTGATTCAAGTGGCAGAAACGATTGAGCCGTCAGTAAGGGTGAGGTAGGTCACCGTAGATCGGTCACAGCACGGCACAGCACAGCACAGCCAGAATAATCCTTATCGATAAGCACCCGACGAGCAGCAGCAGCAGCAGCAGCAGCAGCCGCCAAAGTGCGACAGGCAGGACCCCCCCCCCCTCCCCCATTGCCACTCCCGATAAGTCCCGACTGAAGCACTGGTTTCAGCGTCCATTGTGGAGCTAAACCTCCCACTGTCTCTAAAACCACTTCATCTGGGTTTGACACACCCTGGAACTTAATAGCAAGGCACAACTGCCTAAGCATCTGTCAGGAAGGTAGCGATCAAGCTTTGCCTGAGACTTTGTAATGCCTAGTAGATCGAGTTGAGCTGTCAAAGAAAGCAGGAGCCAGGCGGCCTTCATTGGACATAACCCTATCTCACAGCTAACAACCCCCCCTTTCTCTCTCTGTCTGGTAAAACAAATGTTTTCCGGTCATCTTATCTTGACCCAGTGATACTTCTCAGCAAATCAGTTGCCCGTCACATCTGTGTCCGCCTTGGCGGGCACGAGTCCCTTATACACAACCGACAGGTCAGCCAACATCTACATCTACTTCTCGGGCAGCTGAGGCGTTGGTCCAAACGTATCTCGGCCATAGAAACGCATCTGGCCGGCCCCAACGTCGAAATAGGCTTCGACATTGTGCAAGAAGACGGTACCGAGTATATACGGCCCCGTGCCCCCCGTAGTGATACCAACCTGGCAATAACCCGTGAGTGGGTCAACAAGGCCGGGGTATACAAGGTCCACGGGGTTGATGAAGAAGCTTGCTCCCTCGATGACGACAGCAATCTTGGGAGCGATTGCATCGCAAGGAGCAAAATATCCACCGTATTGGAACAGGTAGACGGCGTTGGGGGAGAAGGACCGCGCGATGGCTTCGGCAATAGGCGGAGGCACGTACATGAGCGTAGTGCCAGTGTCGACAATGTAGAGGAACCTTCTCGTATCCGACGTCGATCCCCAGCGGATGCCGTCGACAAGGACAGTGTAGTATGAGTACTGCCAGCTGCCTGTCGGTCGATGCGGATTAATGGTGGTCTTTCGCTCATCAGCTGGCGCCAGGCAAATGAATGGAAGGACATGGAAACTCACAATGATGAGGCTAGTGTACGCTGTGGGACCGTCGACTGGCAGACCAGTGCGGCCACCCCACGCGATAAGGCCGCTGGAGTTGCGGACAAGAGAGACGCTAAAGGAATCGGCAGAGAGCCCCTGCTGGACCATGCTGGTGAAGAAGGGAGAGTACGGGACTTGGAAGGCAGGGCGGTCCTCGTCCATATCACCCATGAAGGCGCTGGTAAGGGAGGGGAAAGCCAATCCGAGGATGCCGTTTGTGTAGTTGTTGCCCATCCAGTACGTCTTGTTGGCGAGGCCGACCTGTTGCTGCTGAACGGCAATGCCGGCCACCTCGATGTCGCTGAACCCCATGGGGCCAGACACTCGCTCACCAGAGCCGTAGCTCAAGGTGAAGTGGAGGTCCTCGGCAGGACCGTACTTGAAGCCGTCAATCTTGCTCGGGCCAAAGCCACAGGCCTCCTGGGAGTAGGCTGCTGTGCCAGCCATGTTGGTGCAGGTGAAGTTGGAAGCAGTGACCCAAGTATCACTGCTGCCGGTATCGAAGATCATATTGACGGGCTGACCGTCCCAGGTGACCTCGACAGCGTACTGGGTCCCATAAGGGGAGAGAGCCGTGATATTCTGATAAGCGGCCGAGAGACCTCGTGGCTGGGCTGCTCCAAGGGCAGTGGCAGCATTGTGGCCATCAATTTTGGTACGGAATGGCTTGAGGGCCTGAACGCGGCCTGAGACCTCATCGGGAGCAACCTCACGGAAGGCTTTGATACGCTGAAAGTTGACACCTTTGAGGGGGCTCTTGATCTCGACGCCGATGCGATGTCTGTCTTTGGCCAGGGCGACACTGGCCGACAGCGAGCCGAAGCCCAGCAGCGACGAGACAAGTCTGGCAATCTTCATGTTGCGCAGTCGAAAGTTGAAGATGGAACGAGTGTAGTTGAAAGGAGCGATTGATGGAGTAGGAGGGAGTGCAGGAAAGGCAAAGTGTAGCTTCTGCCTCGGGTTAAGAAATGAAAATGAAAGGGAAGTCAATTTCGAGATGTTTGTAAAAAAAGAAGATTAGATACAGGTGAGAAGGAGTGTGAAGATGAAGAGCCGAAGAAGGGGCAATGGTCGCCTGTGACAGACGCACGATGCCGAGAGGAAGGAGCAGCGGGTTGCCGTCGAGGCAGACCCTTCCTAGTGGGTAGGTAATTAGCCCTTGACTTCCAATCGCAACTTCCCTTTTAGAGAATATGTGGCTCAAGGATGACATGTTGGCTACGTACCTCGTCTCTTTGGGCAAGAGCTGGAAAGAGAAGGAGGTAGGTGCCCCCGTGGACAAGAAGGGAAGCTGCCGCCATTCTCGTCTATCCGGGCCGTCGCTTCTGCTTCTGTGTTTGCGAGCCTCACACTCACGGAAAGAGCCTGCCGGGTCTTTGGCTGAGTACACAGTTCGGAAGGTACGGGTCTCTCTCGGTCCGTTGGTGTCATCCGGTTGGGATATGGCTACTCCATCGACCTTTGCACATGGCGGAGGACCGAGTGAAGCTCAAGATACCTGCGTCGGGTATACTGCTTTGTCTGATACGACGTCTTCCCGTCGCGTCCTACGTCCTGAAATGACTCGACTCTCCAGACGGGCTCCAGGTTGCAATGAGGGGAAATTCCCCTGGCGCACAAGTACCGTCAACTCAGTGTCCTGTTTGTAATAGTTATACTGATGCGGACAGCATATTTTCGAAATCGGGGATAGGAAACCTCACATCGTCATCCATGTCTCTGACAAGTGACTATGGAGTCGCTGTGTCTGCAAACTGCCAGACTTTTACAAGCTGACGGGAATCCCTCCCGCGGACACCTGCAGCCGTCGTCCCACGTGTCATTCCAGGTACGGGTGGCACAAGATACGTTCATACGGAAACCGGCCATTTCATCAGGCAAACACCTCCAAGCCAGCTACCGCCGAGAGAGTCTTCCTCGACGTAGTCTCGAGTGCTTTTGGTAACCTGCCATGCAAGGGACCTAGCCCGTATGTGTTCCCTATGCTGTGCCTAGGTGGCCAGCCTTTGTGACTCGCTGCCGCTGCCACCAATGGTACTTGCTCCCAGCCGAATGAACTGCGACAAGCGGTTCTGGGTTGACAAGCCCCTTGCCTGGTACGAGAGATGACTCAGGGCGTTACGGCTGTCACCACGACGGATTGTGTATGCAGAGAGTGGAAGCTGTCGACAGTAACTTGAAACTCTCATCAGCAGGATAGAATAAGAAGCCACTGGTTTGGACCCTAGCTCACGAGACTTGGGCAGACAAAGAAGTGCTGACAATCCCGGCCTTGAAAACGTCTGCCGCTGAAAATCGGAGCCGTAATCCCACCGCCGGCCCGTTGGCATTGTTATTCCCGCATCACTCCGTAATCAGCGACCCCCCTCTTCAACAAGCTCCTCTTAACACAACACAATTCAGCCAGTAAACCGATAGGAATTCTAAGAGTGCTTCGAGATGCGGTTGAGGCAGCGGTGCACGGTGCATCAGCGACTGAAACCGAGGCGCTTCTTGAAAGGGAAACCCAGCTAACCTTGACATGATGACGACAAGACCTACAAATAGGGCTGAGGATGCACGGCCTAAGCAAGCAAAGCTCCTCGGTGACCCGTCCTCCCAAACGTCTCCCACTACTTCATTCTCGGCCTCCCTAACCTCTCCTCACCTCTCCTCATTCACTCCCTCCCTCGTCAGCTATTGGCACTGCAACCAACCAGTGAGATTCACTGGAAAGTTTCCTTTGACATATCATACACGTGTAAGAAGCTTTCTTTGGGCACATCACAAGCCAAACCAAAAAAAAAAAATAGAAAAAAGTTCACCATGGCATCAAACCTGCCCACCGGCTCGTCCGGACCCCTGCCCGCCATACAGGAGCTCTCGCCGACGACATTCCTGTACGACCCGCCCTCGGCGGTGCCGGACCCGAACTCGCCCAAACTCATCGCCATCTTCAGCTGGATGTCGGCCCAGGACGCCCACATTGCAAAGTACACGTCGCGCTACATGGCTCTTTACCCCTCGGCCAGAATCCTCCTCGTCAAGTGCCCCTTCATCCACACCCTCTCCGCCCGCATCTCCAAGCGCGAGATCAAGCCGGCCGTTCCCATCATCCGGGCCCTGGCCGACTCCACCCCGCCCTCCGAAGCCCGGCCCCAGCTGCTTCTTCATGTCTTCTCCAACGGCGGCGCCACCAACTTTGCAAAGTTCCTCGACATGTACGCCGACGCCGACCGCGCCGGCCGCCTGGCGCTACCCCCGCACGTCACGCTGTACGACTCCTGCCCGGGAGGATTCCACTGGATGCGCAGCTACCGCGCCCTCTCGGCGTCGATGCCGAGGATCCTCGCGCCGCTGGCGCACGTCTTCATCGGCTTGTTCTGGCTGCTCCACGTTCCCTTCGGGCGGCGTGGCTTCTTTGGCAAGATGTGGGCCGCTCTGAGGCAGAAGGCGCTGCTGGTGAGCGAGAAGCGGCGGGCCTACATGTACAGCAAAGAGGACCGGATGATCCACTGGGCCGACGTCGAAAAACACGCCGAGGAGTCCAGGCAGGTCGGCTTCAAGGTCAGGACGGAGAGGTTTGAGGGGAGCCAGCACGTCGCGCACTCAAAGCTGAATCCGTCGAGGTACTGGGGGTTGGTAAAGGAGGTGTGGGACGAGGACCTGAAGAAGGTCGATCCACGGCTAAAGGCTGATGAGTCTGTCTCGGAGCCGTCAAAGACGGCGCCGGAGCCCGAACCGCCTAGGTTTACCCCCGAACCGGCAAAGACCACGGTGGAGCCCGAACCGCCTAGGTTTACCCCCGAACCGGCAAAGACCACGGTGGAATCCGAACCGCCAAACTTCACTCCCAAACAGCCAAAGAGTACGGTGGAACCTAGAGCGCCAGAGGCGGCACCGGCACCGGCGCCGGCACTTGCGCCGACAATGCCCGCTCCGGTGCCTGTCAGGCCTGCGCCGCAACTCGAAGATACAAAGGCTGCTCCGCCGCCTCCAGAGGTGAAGCCGGCCAAGCCGAAGAAGGCGCCGACGCCGCCCCCGACGATTCAATGAGGACTTTCAGTGATTCTCTCTGGGATAGTCCCGTGAGTTTGTAGATAACTTGTAGGATAGACTGGCAATGCTTTAGGCATACACTCTAGACTTTGCGTCGCTCTTCTCATATTTCCCTGTCTTTATTCGCAAAATGGTGTAACGTGCATTTGCAGGATTTATCTAAATTTATCTTCATGAAATCCTCTTCGCTGCAACATGTCGGAGGGGACGTAGAACTGGCTAATGAGAGGCCGAGATCGCCAACCGAAAGCTGAGCCACGTACCTTTCCCTCCCTTCCCGGCCCCCTTGGTCTCTTTCCACCGGCTATGCATGCGCGACTTCGTGTAAGATACAGGACAGCCTGACAGCCTATATGAATTGTGGTGGCTATGCAGTCCCTTGGACTGCCCATAAGGCCGCCCCCTCTCGCACATTTCAATTCGACAGTATAACTTCTTTTAACGCTACAAATTCATCTCCTGAGACTGTTCATCTCTCGATTCTCCCCGCACAACCCGGCTTGTACGCGACCCAAACCAGGCACGAAAGGCGAACAGAAGTACCGAGGGGCAAAGCAAACAAACACCAGGATGGCGGAGGTTTTCGGCGTTGTCGTAAGCGCGCTGACGGTGGCCGAGATGGAAGCTGAAGAAGCTGTGGGACGAGGTCCAGGACGTTCCCAACGAGATCTCTCGGCTCGTCCGACAACTGGAACTTCCCAGACCCGTACTCGCCGAGATGGAGTCCGAGTTCACGCAGCAGACGCACAAGGTGTACCACAACAGCGCGGCGAGCCTCAGCATGGAATACTGCCAGCAGGCCGTGGCGGAGCTCGACGCGCTAGCCGAAGACTTGCGGTCGCGGATTGATGCGGCAAAGAGGTCCAGGAGAAACATCACGAAGCTGAAGGCAGCCTTGAAGAAGGAGCAGATTCAAGGTTATCAAGAGAAGATGCAGTTTGCTTTGAGTCTTCTGTCACTCTCGCAGCAAACCCACACAATGTACGTATGGTTTCTTGTCTGGAATCGATTTGGGCGCTTTATTAACGCAGCATGTATAGTTCTGTGGTCAAATCTCGGTTCCTGGCATTCCGGAACCCAGCCCCCCAGGCACGCGTCCAGCTTCCGAGTTGGATATCAGAGACATTCTGGGATTTCCAGGCCTACAGAGCGTGCACAGGATGGAAGGTTTCGCTCAAGCCCTGGACAATGAGACAAACAAACGACCCGATTTTCATAGATGTCCGGAGTGGCTCTCTGGATGACGTTCAGAAAGCCTTGAAGTGTAACGAGGCTTCTCTACAGGATATTGATGAGCAGGGATGGACGCTGTTGCACGTACGTGCTTTACCAATCAAAGCCCTTGAATCAGGAATCCGCTGACTGTTGTGAGCGGAATGCCGTACTATTTTCCCAATTCGATATGACCAAATATTTGATCGAAATGGGGTTGAGCCTCGACATTGTGGACAATAAACAAAAAACCCGGTCGTTCTACATGCACGCGTCAAAGCAACCTAGCGACCTAACAGGTCCATTAAGGGTGTTTCGACTTTTACTTGACACCGGCGAACTTGATGATATTATCGAGCGCTACTTCATGCCTGAAGAAGTCGACTCGTCATATTATTTGTCGGTGCATATGTGGTGTGTAGCTGGGGCCCTGGACATGGTGATCAAGAGATCGATAGGGCTGGATTCATAGTACCGACTTCCTCTCGACGCACGTTTCAGACATTTGAATTGGGGCTGGGTCCAACCTGAAGTTCTGTTTGACGACATACAAAAAAGCTGTAACCTTGAACCTGTAGATTTCCGATCGGTTCTTGGTTTTTCCGACGACAGCTCCCTCGCCAGCTTTACATGGATATATTTCAATGAACTGGCTGATAACGACATTCTCTACGATTACCCAAACGGAACGAGCGGGAAATCCCACCACTGTCGGAATCTTGCACGATGGATTCTTAGAGGGTTATCAGTGAAGGACCTTGGCCAAATGGTAACAAGACAAGGCTGGTTGAGTTTGAGCTCACCAGCCTTGCGTGCATTGTTCCTATGGCATAACAATTTGACACTGAGTGTTAGTAGATTCGCAAGGCCACGTTTTGCTCAAAAAGCGTTTCTGATATGGCTTGAGGACGTGCAGGCCGCGGGGTTAGACTTGGCCGAATACGGCAGACAGGAGCTCGAGATCTACATACCTCGCTCATGACTCGTCGCAAGGTATAAGATGGTTTCATGAAAACGCGTCACGCAGACGTTTGGGGGTGTTCGACTATACCGCATAGGGGTGGAAGCTTCTGGCGTTTACATATGGGCCTGAAGCTCAAGATTGGAGATTCATATGGGACCTCGACGCGTGGGAGTACGCCGGAGACTTTTGGGAGCAAATCGAGAACCCACCTTTGCGTGTACCGGGTGGATGGGTAGACGATGAGAGTTGGTAGGACACGGCGAGCAGTTCGCAAGCCAAACGATGAGGAAGAGGAGCTTGCGCTGGGCTAAAGAGACATAGGGTTGGAGATTGAAGCAGAGGCACATGTTTCAGGCTGTCCAATAATTGCCTGGACCCTGAATATGCGTCGTAAGGTGAACGGAACGATGGAAACCAAGGGGAGGAACTTTTTGTTGAGGAGGTCATGGCGAGTTGGCCGGCGACAATTTGCGTCGTATTCACTCTAGACTTGGCGTCAAAAATATGATAAACTAGTCATAATACGCCGCCATGAAGATGTCGTTGTCGACAGCGGTGAGGCTCGTCAGGCTTTCCGGAAAGTCTGTTTGATCTCAAGCTCTTTTCCAAGCAAAACCAGACCCAGACAAAACCCCTTTTCTCCATTATTAAACACGCGTTACCGTCAAGCCGGCACATGACCCCTCTCGACGTGTTCCTCCGTCAGGATCGAGATGGGGCGCCGGTTGATGATCCGCATGCCAAGACGGCCGGATTCCCCCACGAGAAGAGACGCCCCTCCCGATCGCCACGCCACGCCACTAAACGCGGACCAAACGGCATCTCCCCCCTCTTCCTTCTCTCCCCAGGCATGCTGCAGAGAAGAAATCCCGCACGCTGCGTTCCAGTTCCATCCATGTCGTCCGTCTGTCTTGGTTACCGTGTCTTCGTGTGGCCCGTAGTACCTGCATGCTTCCCGATCGATGACGGCGCCAGGATGCGCCCATACGCCGATTCCAATGCCCGTTACCAGTCCTTGTGAACACCAAAACACCTCGCCAGGAGAAGAGAGCAGTCCCCGAATCGAAATCGTATTGTTGATTAGTCGTTCCATTTGCCATCCATCTCTGTCGTGGAGAGGGGAGTGACCTCATGTCCTCGCTCTCTTCTTCGACCTCCCCTCTCCGTCTTCCCTGCCACCGCCGGCGCCGGCGCCTCGCTTGCTCGAGCTCTGCGCTATTGGTGCCGACGCCGATGCCGCCTGTTGGTACTGCTGTTGATATTGCTGGTGCTCCTGGTCTCCAAAGTCCATGCCGGCGACACCCTCGTCCTCGCCGGCGCAGGCGTCGCACTCCTGGTCGAAGGCGTGCGTCTCGACGTCGACGCCGCGGCGGCACGAGCCGAAGCTGTCGGCGTTCTTGGCCTCGAGACACGACAGCTCCTGCGAGAGGTCGGCCCAGGTGAGGGACTCGTTGCAGCGGGTGCAGGTGCCCGCGAAGAGCACGAGGCGACACATGGTTTGATGTTCGAGTACCGACAGGAGGGGGCTCGAAACTTGGCAAAAGGGAAAGGGATGGATAGGCCGATATGTGTGTTGATTGGTGTGTGTAGGTAGGTAGGTGAATGGCGGATGGATGAGACGAGTCCAGGGTTAGGAGGTTCCGACCGTTTGTTGGGGTTTTCTTTCTTTCTTTTCTTCTTCTCTCAGCGTCAATTGAAGTGCTCGCTCTCGGAACGAATGAAAAGAGGAAGAAGGGAAAGAGTTTGCAACGGTCAAAGTCTGAGCAAAGGGGGGAATGTATGATGGGAGAAAGAAAGAGAAGACTAAGAAGCCTCGAAGGATGAGCCAGCGGCAGCAGACACAACGCTTTAGAAGTGATCGACACAAGGGGCTCTAGCACATCTCGGGAGCCCAATCGACCGCCAAGAAAACAAAAAACAAGAAAACAAAAAAGCTACTAACAAGACACACACAGAGAGAAGAGAGTACGAAAACCCGGGGTAGTAGGCCGGGAACGAGCAGATCGGGGAGGGAACGAGATCAGCGCAATGTCAGAGTCCCTTTCCTGTCAGCAAGAAGCCAGACGAGGGAATACAGGGGCCCGGGCTTTCGCATAGGAGGAAAATAAAATGAAATAAAAAAAAAGGGCATCAGTCAGAAGCGCCCTTTGCATATACGGCTAGCAACCGCTTTGCAGTAGTCCAGATGCAGAATTGCTAGTAGCATCAACAGTTAGCGGCCGTAACAGGCCGCTCCGCCTCCAGATCCCTGTGCCCGCTCTCGAATTGCCGTGCTCTTAAACTCAAGACATTTTCATTTTCACCCCTGCACGTACGTACACGGTAGATATCACACGCAGCCCTCTCCCCCCCCCTTCCGGCAGGGTGCCCGTCGGGGAGGAGGTGGGCACGGTAAGCTCCCCTTCCCCGGCCCTGTCTGTGGGACGGGGGAACGAAAAAAAGGATGAAGGAGGACGAGGAAGAAGAAGGAGAAGAAGAAGGAGATGACTGTCAAGCAGAGTGAGATGGATGACAAGAGTGAAGGGACAGGACAGGAACTTCCAGAGCGACAAGCCACTCGCGACGCAGCGGTAAAGCCACCTTCTGTGCATCGGCTCCGGCTAACAAACGCACACCATGGGTTTGCCGCGGCATGTTCCATTCCAAAAAGCCCTGAGAACAAGGCGGCAGGTATGGTGTCTAAATGATGGACCCGGTCTTCTCATCAGGTTTTTATGAGACATGCTAGGCCTCTTTGGCGTTTGCTGGACGAACCCGGCGTCGTGCGTGTGTTTCTCCCCTCCCCCCTTCTTCGTAACACGCTGTTTTCCCCGCCGAATATCGGTATAGACCCAAAGGGGGAACAGAAGGCAAAACGCACGTCGAGCTTCTCTGACGGGAGGTTTTATTTTTGAAAATGGATGTGGGAGTGGCGGGTGGTCAAAAAAGGTTGAGCAAACCAGTGGAAGCATGCATCATGGGCTGCGTAATGCAGTGCTGCATGTCACTTTGCATGCTGCAACATGAGTCAATGACAGCTCGAGCATGGGCGGCATGTATGGATGGACGGACGGAGCAAAGCTCCCTCGCAAACAGCGCATCTCTTTGTCTTCAAGTCACCAGCCTGTCTCGCCCAGATCCGCATATCTGAACTGCCCAGACATCGCATCTCTCGTTGTGTCACTTCCATCGATCCCTCACAAGATACGCGAGGCCGCTTTCCCAGACATGCAACTCTCCAGAGACTTGTTTTACAAAAGACATGGACTCGGGCAGCCTCTGTTTGATTTGTGTGTACACCGCCCCCGTGTCATACCCGCTCCCCCACGACCCTGCGATGCAACGCTGGATCGGGCATCTGCGGCCAGAATACGGATACAGATGGGGGCAGAAACATCGTGGAACCGCTGATGCACGGGGAAGACACTCCAAACACCCGAGGATACTCTCACTCCGAAAGCCAGCTGTTTCTCTCGCTGGAATCGCCTGGACCCCGTCCCCCTTCAGCTCTGCGGCGTCTCTCTCTCTCTCTCTCTCTCTCTCTCTCTCTCTCTCTCTCCTTTTTTCACCATCTGTAGCATTTCTCAGATACGCATCCCATCCTGCTTTGCTTCTCGCCCGGCTTGGCCCGCTCGAGATGAGAAATTCCAAGTGCGTTGCTGCCCCGTGTACACACGCGTGCGCAGTGGTGGTGTGTGTGACGGCAAACGACATACATCATCCCAATACGGCAATCTCTTCGCCAGTCTCTGCGCGGCGGATGCCATGTCATAACCTTAACCTTGCCGCATGGCTCGGCTCCGGGGCCGTACCACGAGATGACATGACGGGGATATGAACAAGGGGAGGCCTGTGGCTCTCTCTCTCTCTGAAGCAAGCGACATTCGCCGATCCGTCCTATCTCCCCCCCCTTCCTTCATTCATTCCTCCCGCGTCGATCGGACAGAACAAATCTGCGGGCCGTAGGTCGGGAGCGCAGGACCGGGCCGGCACGGACGCGAGACCCATCGGCACACGCGCGCAAGGCCCCAAACGACCGACGCAGACGCAAAATAAGCCTCGACGTCTGTTCGATGACCCTCATGAGGGAATGCACATGTCGCGCTCGTCCATCAAACGGCGGCACCCTGCCGACGACCATGGCTGGCCAACGTCCCTTTCTCGGTGCTACCCCCGAGCCAATGTGCGTGCTCCTGTGCCCGACATGCTCTTGACTTTTTTCGTCCCAAGAACGTTGTCTCGTCAGCCACCGGTTCAGATCAAGGCGCGTTGGCATTCCTGTCTGTACCAAGCTCCCTCTGTCCCTCTCTCTCCTCCGCATGCAATGGCCCCCATCTCATTCTCTGCCAGGCTCACAGGCACGCAAAACCCCCAAACGACTTGAGCGCCCCATGTCCCTGAACGACCTGGACACTCAATCTCCCCGTTCCTTATCGTTGGATCAGTAGGCGGGTGTCCTGGCTGTCAGGAGTTGATCCGCAACCCGCATCTCGAATAGGTAATGTCCGTGTGGCCATGTGCGAGTCCGGAGCAGGTATCTCCCGGAGATCGTAGCAACCGAACCAGATTCACTCTACAGACGAGGCTGAGGATGCATGTGACGACGAGGTTGGAGTTTGCTTGTCGTCAGCTTCCCATGTCACAAACGCAAACGAAAAAGTACCTGAAGCGGTTTCTCTTGTGCCACGGTAGTCCTTGTTCTGGGCAAACGCTGTGCAAGCTGTATCTCATGAGACGCGTATACTCATGGGAATCGATTGACTCGGTAATTAATATTAATACAGAATCGCAATGCTCCTGTTACTTTTTTTTTTCCCTCCTTCTTTTTCGTGTCCATCGTCCGTCTCTGATCGCATCGTCCACCAGGCAAAAGAGAAAAAAAAAACAAAAAAAAAAAAAAACAGGGATATGGGGAATCAGTAGCATCAGCTTTGCGTGAAGAGAGAAACCAGCGTGGTATCATATCCACAGAAACCAAGAAGGAGACCTGGGCTGTACGGGAGAACCATGATAAGAACGCGAGCAAGCTTTTCTCGAGGTGGAGCATTGACCACGGAACCCACAGAACGATTCAGTCAAGACAGGTTTGAGGTAGTCGACCGTAGACCAAGGTTGCGACTTGTCTTAGGATCCATAACCAAATCTCTCTCGCGTCAAGACCACCGGGGGCAGGCGTCTCGAAGCGTCATCATGGCCAACCCGTCAAGATTCCACATGGGGGAGAAGCATGCAACTGCCGCAAAGTCCATGGATGTCCGAGGGCCAGCACGACAGTATCCCAGCCCATCACATAGGCTGTCAAGGGCGTGGGTCATGGGCATCTGGCAGTAGAACCATGTCGTAGAGCGGCATCACGCACCGTTTCCATGTCAGGAGTCCAGTTCCCGGTCATGCCAGTCAAGCATCATGTGCAAGCGAAGAGTGCCATCATCATCGTCAAACGTCGAAGGCAATGGGTGCACCGAGAATTCAGCGAAGCGAAACCAGACGCAGCTTGTCTCCTCCCCCTCTTCGATGTCCGTTCCAGTTCGTGGTATTGTCCAAGAAAAGAAAAAAAAAAAAGGAAAAAGAAAAACACAAGTTGGCGCTGTGCTGTTCCGAGTCCAGCAGTATGGAGGTATCAGTCGTCGGATGATTTGGTAAGTGTGCACTGCCATGAGCCAAGAATCAATGTGCATGTGCGGCGTTTCAGTATACGTAATGCGAAAAGAGGCATCATGTCGAGGTCGGCAAGTGATCAATCAATCACATCACACAAGCATGGCCCCCACTGGACAAGAGCACATGCGGCTTCCCCTACGAGGAGCCTGGTGGAGGCTGAGTACCGGGCTGGCCGGCTGCACCGCCTTGTTGCTGTTGATATACGAGGGACTGGTACCAGAGGGCGAGATAGTTTTGGTATCCTCCGTCTGCAACATGTTAGTATGCGTTCGACATGTTGCCCGTGTTCTTCATGCACTTACACTGCGCGTACGGGTCGGCGCCGTCGGCTCCAACGGGAACTTGGGCAGCTGGCTGATTAGTTGATCCTGATGCTGGTGGGTTAGATGCCTGCTGAGAGTAGCTCCTTTCATAGTCCTGGTTTTGGCGACCGCGACCGCCGCCGCCGCCGCCGCCACCACCACCTCCAGAGTTCTTCTGGCGCTGTTGTGAACGTTAGTAACCATATGGCGGCCCCCTGGCAGACTCGGGAATTGACTCACCACTGCGTCAACCTTCTCCTCGATCGCCTGCTTGGCACGGGTGATGCTATCACGGGAACCGATGAGAGCGATTTCGCGCTGAACCTCGCCTGGTCCGGAAGACTGTGCAACGTTGATCTTGCATCCGGTGCCGTTTTGCATGTCCCTGATGGTCTCGCCTCCCTTTCCAATGATCATGCCAACGGCCTCGGAGGGAACGTAGATGGCATCGTGAATCTTGTCGGGGCCGCCTCCAGGACCGGAGTCTCTCTGGTGGCCGGCGTCCTGCCTCGGGGGCTTCTTCGAGGGGGCGACGGGCTGGCCGTCGTTTCGACTGTCGCTCTCAACGATTTCCATGATGAGATCCTTGGCCTGGGCAGCGGATTCGCGAGAGCCGATCAAGTTGACAGGACGAAGTCCGTTCACGCTCTTGGATTCCCCGACAATATTGATGTGGCAGCCGGAGCGCTCTTGCAGATCCCGAATGGTCTCTCCTCCACGTCCAATAATCAGGCCGACGGTTCTATCGGGGACCATGATCTGCATGCAATCCTCGCCGTCCCGCAGAGCTGCCGCTCCTGCTGCCGCCGCACCACCAGGGGGTCCAGCGCGATTATCACGGGGAGCGGGACCCTTGGGATTGGCTGCGCCACGGTTGATGGCACCCATGCCGCTGTCATCGATGATACGGTTAATGGCCTCCTTGACTTCGGCGCGTCGTGCTCTGGGACCGGTGATCTTGCATTGGCGGAAAGGACCGTTATCGCTGGAAGGAAGGAACTGAACCCGGCAGGTGGACTCTGACTCGATCCGACGGAGGTTCTCGCCCTGACGGCCGATGATGAGGCCAACAAGGCTCGACTCGATCTGAATAGTCTCGGCATTGTCATCACCGCCGCCGCCGCCGCTACCTCTAAGAGGGGAGCGCTCTCTGCCGCTGGGGTTGCGAGGAGAGAAGGTGTTGCCGCGGGGATTGGGGCTATAGGAGCGCTCGCGGCCGTGGCCGTATTCTCGCGGAGCAGGACGTTCATCTCCTCGACGCTCGTCTCTGTAGGGGTTGAAGTTGTCGCGGAACTGGTCGCGACGGTTGGAGGGCGAACGCGAGCGCGAAGTCCTGCTGTAGCCGCGAGAGTCCGGGCCGCGGGGAGGCTCGTTGGAGTAGACAACGGGTCTATCATACGAGGTGACGCCCTTTTCCGCAGCAAATGCCTTGGCTTGCGCAATGGCGTCGGCGATGCTGACGGTGCCAGAGTTGACAGGGCGAATGGAGCTGAGATCCAAGCTGCCGCTGGCCGAAGGCTGAGGCAGACCCGGGTAAGCGGCACCATAGGGAGGAGCGCTCTGCTGGGGCATTGGGGGGTATGAAAGGGGCGCTTGGGCGCCGGGAGGAGGAGGGTATCCAGGAGGCATGCCGGGCTGGCCTTGGGTGGGCGTCGAAGATGTGCCTCTTTGTGCGGCGCCTAAGGAAAGACAAAGCAGTCAGTCAAGGGGATTCATGGGCAGTGCATACAACAATACAATGCTTGGGTCGGGTCGCGTCTTGGGCACCTACCTAGGGCGGCAAGGATAGAGGAGATATCACGAGGTGGTTCGGCCATTTTGGCTGTCGCGTGCGAAGATAAGAGTACGCGATGGAAGAATGAGTTGCGGCTTTGTCAGAGAGAGGTGGCGGGTGGGAAGACTTTTGAGAGCGAGATGAAATTTCAGCGCGGCGCAAATCTGAGTGAGTCGGGCTGAATCCGAGAGTGGGTTCAATCAGGTGACAGATATCAGTATCAATGCCCAGCAAAGTCACAGAATTGAGGTCAAAGTCGGCGAGGAAGAGGGCGGCCGTGTTGATTAAACGAAATTCGCACGCGCAGGATTCGCAAATTGATGTTGTCGGCTTGGAGGAACGCCGGGAGGCAAGTCGAGCGCGAGACGTTTTCCTTGGAGGTTTGAAGTTTTGATGAGACCGCCTGCCAAATCCAGCTGAGAGATTTGCTCCTTCCCGTGGGTCGTTACAGCCTACTTAGTTGCGATGTGGAATGCGCAAAGGCCTTGTCGGCAAATAGGTAGGTAGGCACAGGCAGGGGCAGGATGGCAGGGGGGGGGGGGAGGGGAGCAGGAGGTTGGCAAGTGGCACTGGAGTGAAAATTTGGAAGAAGTCGGACCTTTGTTTATCCGAGACCCTCACTAGGACGGCCATCGATAAGGAATGCCCCGATAAGATATCTCTTGATAAGAGAGAGAAACCCATCGATAAGAGCACAGGCCACATCGGGTTGGATCACAAGTGTCTCTCTCATTCACAGACAGGAGCTTCGAACCTACCGTCTCTCTGCCGCAGACATGGCTCGCTCGCAGCGTGCGTTGAGTCCGGCAGCGCAGCGAAGCGCCCATCGTTGCAGAGCCCAGGCCAGCACCGGCCAATCATTCCCTGCCAGCATCAAAACTCGAGACGACTCCGCATGCACGATGTACATACCTAGGTAGTACGGATAGGCAGTTGGGAAAAAGGAAGAAAGGCGCACAGGGCAGGTGCGAGTGAGTTCCTTGTTTAGTGGGGCATCTGCCATTCGAAAAGAAACTGGGAACCATATCTTTACTGTGGGTGGTACCTAGCCGACGGCAGGAGAGATCGATGGTACCTTGCTTTTGGGGTCTGGATGATCGCGCACGAGGAAGGACCTGCCTTCGCCCGACCCTCGCCCGACTGCGCCTGCCTGCCTTCCTGCCTGCCTGCCTTCGGCAAGACGAGGGCAACGTCGGGAAACCAAGGAAGGAGAACAAGGCATGACCCGAGGAGCCGCCCTCCTTCTCTTTCTTGCCTCCCGACTCTTCTTATTTGTACAGGTAATGTCTGTCTACCTAGGTAGCCTTATTAGTAAAGTATTGTAGGAAGGTACCTGGGCACCCGGGCTGGGATGAACACTTCCAGCATGTCACTGCTACCTAGTGGAATCTTCATCAAGTAAGCTTTCGAACTGTCTGGCCAGGATCAACCGTCAAGACGCCGTTCCTGTCGCAAACCGGTTTTCGCATTCACTCGCTGTGTGGCAAAAAGGCTTGGCACGGATCATCGCTCGTCGGCCGACGTGCCTTTTGGATGCATGGAATGCCTAACACGGACGTGACGGAGAACCAAACACACCAGTGACAACATGCAAAATTCCCGCCCATAGTGCTCGACCAATGCTTTGCTCTCGTTTTTGCAAATCTCCGCCTTTACGGACACTTGCCAGCTGTTTACAAGGGTTCTCTCTTGGCGACGTGAGCCGAACAAACCTTCTCTGTCCACTTATTGGATCAAACTTTGGCAAAGAAAAAACGTAGGGGGGTCCCATGCAAGCGCCAGCCATCTGCCGCCTCCATTCGTTCGCTGTCTGACGATCTTTGCTGTGTTCCTGCTTCACTTCCTAATGTAGGTATGCTTTCCAGGCCTCGTCGTCGTCCTCGCGACCTCTTCCTAGGTAGTCTCCATGACCCTTAGTGACCCTTCGTGCAGTCCCGCAAGACCCAGGTACCTCTACCCTCCCGGCGCCTCGGCCAAGTCCAGAATCGAGAACTCGTTCTGAACACCCTATTCCCGAGCCAGTCAACTCACCGTTTCTTCGCTGATACCAACCCCTCCTCCTCCTCCTCCTCCTCCTCCTCCTCCTCTTCCTCCTCCAGGCACAGCCACCAGCGACTAGCAACCTGGTTTGCTCTTGCTGGCGTGACTCGCGACGGGGATACGGACTGGGGCGGACCATCGCCGCCCGCCTACGAGAGGTGGCACGGCGGGAAAGACTCTCCGCAATACCTAATGCTCTCTCGGGTTGCCAATGGCGTCACAGCGCATTCTTGCCGTGAGCTCTCTCCCACCAGTCCGAGCCTATGAATGAGACCGGGTTCACGTTTAAATGCCATCCATCCTCTGCTACACCCCGGAATGGCGACTTTCGGAAAGATGGGCACCATCCATCTGTGGCTCCGTGGTGTCCCCTTGCTCAGTGACTCAAACTTTCGATTGGTATATCATTCGAGCTCGTCCCATCCATGAAGCCATCGCCCTGTTGGCTTGTATTGAGTTGGCCCTTTGCTCACCTGGTACCGCAACCACCAAGTTCTCACTCGGCAAGTCTCAAGCAAAGAGTCTTACCATTCGACAAGACCTCATTGTAGGAGCTACAAGCAAAACCACAACACCACTCACCATTCTCGCCAAGCCGGCTCATCGCATCAGCTCTCACACGCTCAGCCCTGTCTTCGAGACGGACCGGGTTTACTATTACAGGGCTAAAAATCGACCGATCTGATCATACGGCTACACGACATCGAGCCTCAAGAGCCCCATCTCGTCTTCCGGAAATATCCCTCTGCCTTAGCAGCGTTTGGGCAGCCGCTCATCGTGACCCCGGACGACGCATTTGGTTGGCTGAGGGAAGCCGTAGAGCGCGCTTAGAGAACGGCTCTACCCAAATCCACCCTGACCCGGTGCCGCCAAACGAAACACCCATCTGGGCCTGGTCGTGGTAATTTCCTTTCAAGGCCGCGGCCAAAAGTGTCTTTTTGACCACCTTTCTTTGGCATTGTGGTGTGAATCGGGTAAGCCGCCTTTTCTTTTCTCTTCTTTCTAATTTCGACTCTCGCCCTTGTTGCGCGGCTAGAAATTCCCGGGGAGGGATCCTGTGCGATGCTGCCGGGCCTGCTGCTGCTGGCCGTGTTAGTCGGCTTCCTTTTTATTATGTGCACTTCCCAGTCACGCTCCTCACCTCCCGCCTCTGTCGTCCTTCCAAGTCATCCTCGTCCTGCGTATTCCTCCTCTCCCAAGACGTACCCACAATGGAATCATAGAAGTTTGTTCAGAATCACTGTTTGACGGGTTTCCTTTGTCATTCTCCTTACCTCCTCTCTCTCTCTCCTTCCTCCTTTCTGTTCATCGAGTGATTCACCTAATTTTCCTCTAATCGACCTTCATCACCACATAATTTTCCCTCCTCAACGTCGACTCTTCTCTCTTCTCTCTCTATCCTTCGATTGCAAACTTGCTGTTTTTATTTCTTCTTCACTTTTAACTTTTATTTGCTGGTCAAAAAAACAAAAACAAAAAAAAACACTTGCATCATCTTCTCACGCTCGCGATAGACTCAAGATGTTTTTCCCACGGAACCAAAAACAAGAGGCCTATCCGGCCGTCCCCGACTCCCTCAGGTCGGACTCGCTCGAGATGTCGGAACTTAGAAAGACGCAACAAGCGCGAGCCGACACTGATCCCTACATCACGCCATACCTCAGTCTCCAGGCCAGGCTCTCCCAGATCTGGCTGAACCGGTGGACGATCCTGCTCTTGCTCGTCCTCGCCAGAGTCTTGCTGCTCGTCGTCAGCCTCAACGACAATGTCGACGAAGCGAATCAGAAGGCGCTCTCGGCTTGCACAAAGGTCGAAGATATTGGCAGCGCCATGGCGTCCATGCCTCACTACCTCTCCGTTGGCGTGAACGAGCTATCGGCCCAAGGCATCGAGAAGACACTCGACGGCATGGTCGCCGTGCTCGGTTTGGTCATCACCGGTGTCCAGAACCTCATCATCTTCGTCATCAATATGCTGACCTCGATGTACACCTGCCTCATCACCGCCTTCATCCACGGCGGACTTGATGTCGCTTCGGATGTCACAAAGAAGTTCACCGATGCCATGAACAATGCAGTGGGCAAGATTTCCAACGTCATCGACAGCGAGTCCAAGAGCGTGAGCGACGGCATCAACAAGGCTGTCGATGCCATTGAGAACTCTGTCCTCGGCAACGTCCTGCCCGACTTTCCCAAGGTTGACTTTTCGGGACCCGTCAACGACCTGCGCGACCTGAAAATCGACACCAGTGGCTTCGTCAGCGATCTCAACAACCTCAACAACAACATCCCTACTTTCGAAGAGGTCCAGAACATGACCGCCGAGGCCATCTCGTTCCCGTTCAACCTCCTCAAGACGACGGTTGAAAACGCCTACAAGGGCTACAGATTCGATCGCTCTGTCTTCCCCGTCGCCCAGAAGCAGGCGCTCACGTTCTGTTCGACCAACAACAGGATTTCCGAGTTCTTTGACGGCCTACGGGACATGATCCGGAAGGCCCGCATCATCTTCATCGTCGTTCTCTGCATCCTCGCCGTGCTGGTCATGGCGCCCATGGCGTGGATGGAGATCAGACGGTGGAGGCGCGAGCGGAAACACGCAAAGATCATGGCCAGCAACCAGTACGACTCGATGGACGTGGTCTACATCGCCTCCCGACCCATGAGTGCCACCTGGGGCATCAAGATTGCATCCCACTTCAAGGGCAGGCGCCAGATCCTTGTGCGCTGGGCCATTGCATACGCCACGTCGCTTCCAGCTCTTTTCGTCCTGGCTCTTGCCATCGCCGGCTTCTTCTCCTGCCTTTGTCAGTACCTCCTCCTCAGGGCAGTCGAGAGAGAAGTGCCTGCGCTCGCCAATCAAGTGGGCGCGTTCGCCGGCGAAGTCGTCAACTCGCTGGAGGACGTTTCCAGGTCATGGGCCAGCGACGCCAATGGTGTCGTGCTGTCCACGCAGAACGAAATCAACAACGACATGCTCGGATACGTCACCAACGCCACCTCGGCGGTCAACGACACGTTGAACACGTTCACCAGCACCATGGCAACCGGGCTGGAGACGGTGTTCAACGGCACCATCCTCATCAACCCCATCAAGGACGTCGTCCGCTGCACCATCGGGCTCAAGATCGAGGCTGTGCAAAAAGGACTGACGTGGGTTCACGACCACTCGCAGGTGGCGTTCCCTCTGTTTCCCAACGACACGTTTAGCCGCGGGGCCGAAGAGTCCGTCTCGGGGGATTCGGACCTCCAGACGTTCCTTGCGTCCCCGTCATCCGTGTCAACGGACGAAGTCACGGGTGCCATAACGCACGTCACAGATATTCTCCGCCGTGGCATCATCCAAGAGGCTCTCATCTCGACAGGGATCCTCCTCGTCTACGTCATTGTCGTCCTCATCGGTGTGATGCGCGCTCTGGTTGGCATGGCCATGCCAGACAAAGGCCGCAGCGAGGGCGGATTGCGCTACACAGGGGACGACCGCCCGGCCATGAGCCCGAGAAGCCCTCCCAGATCCCGCGACAACGACTCGCGATTCCCTCAATTCGGCAGCGATGCATCTGCAGTGGATGATGATCACTATGGCGAGTTCCGAGATGAGAAGGCGGTCAAGAAGACGAGCGTACAAGGTCGCAGAGTGCAGCCCATGGAGGGCCATCAAAGACAAAGCTCGTACGGCCACCTCGACACAGCGTCATCTAACAAGTTCTAGACGGTATCTAAGAAGCTTCACCAAGGAAGAAAAAAAAAGATATTGAAAAGTAGAAGAAAAAAAAAGAATGGAGGAATAGGTGGAGACTGATCTACCTCCGGCCTGGGCTGGACCGACGCCGAGAGATATCCCTCATTTACGACAGGTCTGAAGATAATACGAAGAGCACGAAATGCACAGGCGTTGGATTGTGATGAGTAGGTATTTCAATATTCGTGTACAGGGAAGGGAGGGAGAAGTCTTCAAAAGATACCAACGGCTCAATCTGCCGCACCGTTTTGTCTTTCGATTCTACAACGGGTCTCAACTTTTTTGCGTTCGGAATCAGTTCATCAAGAGAATGATTTATTTTTCTTGTGCTTGTAGCAGCACCGCCGGCTCTACCAAGATGTCTTATTTTGGTATATATGTATATCTCGAGGTAGTTCCAGATATAAAAACACACTGCTAGCTGCAACCAAACACAACGTTCTGTAGGGTGAGCCCAGACTTTTTACATGTGACTGTAACCGTGGGGGATTGTATAGTTAGGGGCAATATGGTGGAAGATGAAGTGGGACCAAGGGATGACCCTTGAAGGGCGAAATGTCGATTGAGAAAGAATCAATTCACTGTCCGGAGTCATTGACTTGGGACAGCTGATGAGGAGTATGTGAGCGTACAGTATGTGTAACGACGTAGGTACCGGTAGGTGTATACTCACTCTCACTCAATGACTCTACCTACTCTATGTGGCGAGTGAGTTTGTCCGTCCTTGCCTGCCGGAGCGGCAAGAGGTGTGGAGAAAGAAGTGGGGTAGGTATCTGGAGTTACCTCTTTTGGGCATCTCCGCCCCGCCTCGGAGTGTAACGGCACGAATGGCGGGCTCCGACTTTCTGGCCCGCGGGGAAGAAGCCGTGAGGCAATCGTACCTGTAGGTAGGTACATGGTACGTACATTGTGTGATGCTGTACGTGCCACTGGGACCGTTGGATCATTGATTGCACCAGTCAGGAGGCTCAATTAGGGATGAACAGGGCGCTATCCGGCATCGGGGAGGTGGCGGACGTGGGGATTCCTGTCGTAGGGCTCAGATACTGAGATGCTGTGTTACTGTTAATGCTCTTACTGAATAGGCGGAGCTCCCGCTGAATCGGCCGTCCCGCCTTTTCGTACGCCCCCCCGACACTGATTCCCGTGTCCATCCCGCACCTTGAGATCATTGTTTTCCTGTTCCTCCCACTTAAAAGTACCACCGCCCTCGATCTTCTTTCTCTCCATCTTCTCACGGTACACTTTCTATATACCCATTGTCACAAGAAAGTATCACACACAATAATCATGGAGGGCATTAGACAAACATTCCAGCGCTGCAAGGCCCAAAATAGGGTGAGTCTTTCCCCCGCCCTGTCTTTTTGCCCCTCGTTGCGATCGCGGGGCCAAGACGGCCGACCCTCACCGCCAAGACTCGCAGCGTTCGTTGGTCAGACGGGAAGCAATTGGACTGACAATCAACCTTTTGTTTAGCCCGCACTTGTTACATATGTTACTGCCGGTTACCCGACGCCCCAGGACACCCCCAATGTCCTGCTGGCTATGGAGAAGGGCGGTGCTGGTGAGTTGCTCTCCAATCCTTGACGATACTCCCCAAAGGGGGGAAGAACCACGACTCTGACTGCGAGATAGATGTCATCGAACTCGGCGCTCCTTTCACCGACCCTATCGCCGACGGCCCGACCATTCAGACATCGAACACTGTGAGTGGCGGCGGCGGCTAGAGCACACGTGCATTGGCAAGCGCCCAGGGGAACTGACAGCAGACAGGTCGCGCTGCAACATGGCGTAACGATCCAGTCGACGCTCAAGATGGTCAAGGACGCAAGAGATCAGGGCCTGAAGGCGCCCGTCATGTTGATGGGATACTACAACCCTCTCCTGAGCTACGGCGAGGAGAGACTCTTGACCGACTGCAAGACATCAGGCGTCAACGGCTTCATCGTCGTCGACCTGCCCCCCGAGGAGGCCATTTCTTTTCGCAAGCTCTGCACAAAGGGAGGGTGAGTTACAACCCGTCCCCCAACCCCCCGCGAGGTTACGCAAGACTGACCTCGCCCCGACTCTAGACTCTCCTACGTCCCCCTGATCGCTCCGGCAACCTCCGACGCCCGTATGAAGATCCTCTGCAAGCTGGCCGATTCCTTCATCTACGTCGTCTCCCGCCAGGGTGTCACCGGCGCTTCCGGCTCCCTTAACGCCAACCTGCCCGCCCTCGTCGAACGAGTCAAGAAGTACAGCGGCAACAAGCCCGCCGCCGTCGGCTTCGGTGTGAGCACGAGAGACCACTTCCTGAGCGTTGCCCAGCTTGCCGACGGCGTCGTCGTCGGCTCCCAAATCATCACAACCCTTCAAAAGGCGGCCCCTGGTCAGCTGTACGACGACGTCGCAAAGTACTGCGCGTACCTCTGCGGCCGCGACAACGCCAACGACGAGACCACCCGCGAGGTCGGCATGGTCGAGGCCATGGGCGCCGCCAAGGAGCCCACCGACCCCACCGTCGACGAGGTCATCACCGCCGACCAGGACAGCTCGCTGGTGGCGGAGCTCGCCGCCATGCACGGCAAGATCCCCGACCGCTTCGGCGACTTTGGCGGCCAGTACGTGCCCGAGAGCTTGATGGACTGCCTGTCCGAGCTCGAGGAGGGCTTCAACCAGATCAAGGACGACCCGTCCTTCTGGGAGGAGTACCGCTCCTACTACGATTACATGGGCCGCCCCGGCCACCTGCACCTCGCGGAGCGGCTGACCGAGTACGCCGGCGGCGCCAACATCTGGCTGAAGCGCGAGGACCTCAACCACACGGGCTCCCACAAGATCAACAACGCCCTGGGCCAGCTCCTGCTCGCCAAGCGCCTCGGCAAGACCAAGATCATCGCCGAGACGGGCGCCGGCCAGCACGGCGTCGCGACCGCCACCGTGTGCGCCAAGTTCGGCATGGAGTGCACCGTCTACATGGGCGCCGAGGACGTCCGCAGGCAGGCCCTCAACGTGTTCCGCATGAAGCTCCTCGGCGCAAAGGTCGTCGCCGTCGAGGCCGGCAGCAAGACGCTCCGCGACGCCGTCAACGAGGCCCTGCGCGCCTGGGTCGTCGAGCTCGACACCACCCACTACATCATCGGCTCGGCCATCGGGCCCCACCCCTTCCCCACCATCGTGCGCACCTTCCAGTCCGTCATCGGCAACGAGACCAAGGCGCAGATGCTCGAGAAGCGCGGGAAGCTGCCGGACGCCGTCGTCGCCTGCGTCGGCGGCGGCAGCAACGCCGTCGGCATGTTCTACCCCTTCGCCAACGACCCCTCGGTCCGCCTGCTCGGCGTCGAGGCCGGCGGCGACGGCGTCGACACGGCCAGGCACAGCGCCACCCTCTCGGGCGGCACCAAGGGCGTCCTGCACGGCGTCAAGACGTACATCCTCCAGGACGAGCACGGCCAGGTCGCCGAGACCCACTCGGTCTCGGCCGGCCTCGACTACCCGGGCGTCGGCCCGGAGCTCAGCTGCTGGAAGGACAGCGAGCGCGCCAAGTACGTCGCCGCGACCGACGCCGAGGCCTTCATCGGCTTCCGCCTCATGAGCCAGCTGGAGGGCATCATCCCGGCCCTCGAGACGGCCCACGGCATCTACGGCGCCATCGAGCTGGCCAAGACGATGAAGAAGGGCGAGGACGTCGTCATCTGCGTGAGCGGCCGCGGCGACAAGGACGTGCAGAGCGTCGCCGACGAGCTGCCCAAGTTGGGGCCCAAGATTGGATGGGATTTGCGTTTCTAAGAAAAAAAAAAAAAAAAGAGATTCTCCAAAGAGTGAAAAAAAAATCGGGAAACCGATTATGTGTTATGTGCCGACACGATGAAACGGGCATCTACACATTTTTGCAGACAAAAACAACAAGAAAACAAAAAGGGGCGGGGCGTACATGACGAGAGATGATATCCATTGTTCGAACCGAGGGGGGACGGTTCCGGAAAGCGACTTGTTTGTAGACACGCAAGAAATCCGAAAAAAAGTTTTATAGATTTACTTTTTCGTGAAGAGTGAATAGCTTCTTCCCCCTCGCGCCCCCCCCCCCCCGTTTGTGCGTAGTCTTCTGTACCGTGAGAGGGAGGAAATATTTGTACATATGATACAATGACTAGTTTCTTCTTTCTTTCTTCCATCTTGCCTTTTTGGAATACCAGCAAAACGTGAATTCTACACTCCTACACACACACACACACACACGTAAGCGCGGGCGCGGGCGCGTGCAAAAACACTATGACCTCTTTTCCTCAACGGGCGGTTCCTTGATCCCTTGGGCGTGGAAGTCGTCGTCCTCGTACAGGGCGCCGGGCTCGAACAGCTCGGCGTCGTCGCCGATGGCGAACTCCTCGGCGATCATCTGGCTGGCCCTCCGCTCGAGGGTCTGCCTACTGGTAGCGCTGAGGCGGTTCCCGGTGGAGGCGTCGATCATGTAGTAGACGAGGTCGGTCTGGTCCTCGGGCATGGGGGCGCGGACGCCGAGGGCCTCGCGCTCGGCGGCGTAGCGGGCGCGGAAGGCGGGCGAGTTGGCGACGAGCCAGCGGAGCCTCCAGCCGCCGGGGCCGAGCTCGCGGACGCGTGCGGGCTTGGCCTTCGTCACGTAGGCGTCGATGCCACCCTCGCGGCGGACGGTGCGGAGGACGCGGGTCGTGAGGCGGGCGCGGACCCAGGCGCCGAGGGCCTCAGACCAGAGGCGCTTGCGGTGGACGTTGGGCCGCCAGGTGCGCGGGGTGACCTGGCCGTGCTTCTCCGAGACGTTGTGGCCGTGGCGGATGCGGGCGGCGCCGTAGAGGCCGTTGTTGGACTGCTTGTAGAGGAGGCGGGGGCCGTAGGGGTAAGGGGGCACGGGGGCGGCGGGGATCTTCTGGAGGTTGATGGTCTTCGTGGCGAGGGGGGAGGATGTCGAGAAGGCGCGGGCGGAGGGGGCTGCGGCGGTGGTGGTGAGGGTGAGGTTCTGGAGGGAGACGAGGAGGGAGGACCCCGGCCTCGGGGTGATGAAGCGCATCGTTTGTTTTTGTTCTGCTTCTGTGTGCCCTTGTCGTGTCCGGGAGAATTCGTTTGCAGGGAAATCGGATCAGACGCGCGGCATCGGGTCGGACGGACGGGCGTCGGTGTACGGGGTATCGTCGTCGTCGTCGTCGTCGTCGAACTCGTGAGCTTGCGTAGCTGGGGATGATTTTTTGGCAATGGGCAGAGTTTCGGAGCTTCGAGATTCGGGCGCGTGGATGTTCCGCTCCATACGGATTGAGATGCTTGATTGGCTCAGATCGACTGGGGTGGATCGCACTTTGGGGGTGATGAATTGAGTTGAATCAGGTGACTGCGATACGTACCTAAGGTTGGCCTAAGCGGATCACGTGACGGCGTGTTACTTTCGTGACAGGGCTCCGTGGTCTTTGGGCCGGCCCGTGGCTCGAGCGAACCCCTCCACACCGACACATCGAGACCGGCGC
The DNA here is from genome assembly GCF_000149035.1 of Colletotrichum graminicola M1.001. Taxonomy (NCBI): domain Eukaryota; kingdom Fungi; phylum Ascomycota; class Sordariomycetes; order Glomerellales; family Glomerellaceae; genus Colletotrichum; species Colletotrichum graminicola. The sequence continues at coordinate 390,886 of NW_007361040.1, forward strand.
ACCGTTGGTAGTAGCCTGCTGCATCGTTGCGCCTGGTGAACAAACCGACATTCGACTCTCTGAAATCAAGAGACGTGATACGGCCCGGAACCGCAGAAGAGAAGAGCCTGTTGGTGTTGAAGAACAGACGAAAGACGAAAGACGGCCAGCCATGTTACCGCCGGTCGAGCCATCCGTCCTCCAGAACAATCCACAGTTCGCCGAGCTGCATCACGCCCTCACGACAGCGATCCTGAACCTTGACGGCACAACCAGGAAACCCACGACTAAGGAGCAGACCTCGGCTCAGAATGTGAGTGTGCCTCCTTGGTCCCTACAACGGCCCGGAGCTCATCATCGACTAACATGAACCCCACGATGGCTTGACCCCCTTCCCCAGCTAACACCACACTAGGAACTCGCCGACCACAGGTTCAACGCCGCAAAGGAACATCTTTTAATCAGTGCAATCTCCAACACCGCCCCTCCCGAGCCCAAAGCAGTGTCGGTGAGGATAATCACCCGCAGCAAATCCGCCTCCCAGCCCGCCTCGGCGCCGCAACCGCAACAACTCCCCGACTCCCTCCTCGACCTCCTCCTCCTCCTCCCGCCACTACTCACGGCGACCACCGAGCCCCTCCCCGCCGACGCCCTGGCGATCTTGCTCTCGAACCCGCCCTTCACCGAGTTCCAAGCCCTCCTCCCGCAGCTCGGCGAGCTTGTGTCGGCGACGCTGCACGCCTCGGCCGTCGCCCTCGCGCGCATCGCGAACCCGACAACGAACCCCTCCTTCCTGCACCGCAACGTGCCGGCGCTGCAGACGACGTACCACCGGCTCGAGGCCGACGTGCGCGAGGCGAAGCACGCGCTGGCGCGGGAGCGAGTGCGCGTGGCGGGCAGCCTGACGGGGCTGTTGGACAAGTACGCCGGGGCGCTGACGCTGCTGGTGCGCGCGCTCGAGGCCAAGCACGGCGTCGTGGCGCGCAGCCTCGAGTTCCGGGCGGCGGAGGCGGGGCTGGAGGCGCAGAGGGCCGAGGCGGATGCCGTCGCGGCGCGGGAGGGGGTCCGGCGGGAGGTGTACTCGCCCGAGATGGCGGCGGCGCTGAAAAACTACTCGGCGCACCTGCGGGACGCGCGGATGAGGCTCGAGGGCACGGTGGCGACGCTGCGCTCCGAGCTGGAGGGGTACGGCGTCGCGGGCGGGGGCGACGGAGGCAAGGAGAGGATGCTGCGGGAGATGGCGCGGAAGAAGCGGCAGCTCGAGAGGGAGCTGGAGGACGCGAGGAGGGACGTGGCACGGTTGGACAAGGCGTGAGTGAGCGTCTTAAAAAGGGAACGCCGGCCGGTCTGGAGAAGAGCCCTGGAAGGCACCCAGAGGAACAAACGAGTTAATGACGGGGGCAAAAGAAAAAAAAGCAAGCGTGTTGGACATGTTTACATTTGAAAGACGTGCCGCTATATTGTACACAGCCGGGACGCAATGCGTAGTCTACCAAGAGAGCCTCCAACGTCTAATGTCCACCGGGGCCTAGTCTAGCTCGGCGTCGCGCAGAAACAGATGGCCCATCTCCAAAAGAAAACCACTTCCATCTCCACCGCCCCCCCTCCCCTTTCCTGTTCGTACAAACCTCCTTTTTTAGGGTATGAAACTACCCTTTCGGCAGAATCAAATGAGAATACTCTCTACGGCGGGAGAAAAAGGGGAAATTTAACCCTTGACCTTATAGATGGCCTCGGCGAGGCGGCCGACGTTGCCGGTGGTGATGCCGGCGACGGAGATGCGGCCGTCCCTAGTAGCGTAGACGGAGTGCTCCTTGGCGAGGGTGTCCATCTGGTCGGGGGTCAGGCCGGTGTAGGCAAACATGCCGATCTGGCTGGTGATGTGGGACCAGTCGTGGGCGGAGCCGAGCTTCTCGAGGTTCTCCTTGAGCAGGGCGCGCATGGTGATGATGCGGTCGGCCATGCCCTTGACCTCGGCGAGCCACTGCTCGTTGAGGGCCGGGTCGTTGAGGATGGCGGAGGCGATGCGGGCGCCGTGGACGGGGGGGTTGGAGTAGAGGGGGCGGACGAGGATCTTGACCTGGGAGTCGATGCGGGCGCGCTCCTCGGCGTCCTGGGCGACGATGGAGAAGGCGCCGACGCGCTCGCCGTAGAGGCCCATGTTCTTGGCGAAGGACTGGGCGAGGCAGACGTTGTGGCCCTCGTCGACGAAGTGGCGGACGGCGAAGGCGTCGGTGTCGGTGTTGCCCGAGGCGAAGCCCTGGTAGGCCATGTCGAAGAAGGCGTAGTGGCCGGCGGCCTTGACGGCGGCGGAGATCTCGCGCCACTGCTCGGGGGTGGGGTCGACGCCGGTGGGGTTGTGGGCGCAGGCGTGGAAGAGGAAGATGGAGTTCTTGGGCGCGGCCTTGATGTCGGCGAGCATGCCGGCGAAGTCGAGGCCGATGGTCTTCTGGTCGTAGTAGCGGTACTTGTTGACGGTCAGGCCGGCGTCGGAGAAGACGGCGCCGTGGTTGGCCCACGAGGGGTTGGGGATGTAGATGTTCTTGGCGCCGGGGTAGAAGCGGGCGAGGAAGGCGCCGCCGATGCGGAGGGCGCCGGTGCCGGAGATGGACTGGGTGATGGCGAGGCGGCCGAGGGCGGAGGAGTCGGCGCCGTAGGCGAGGACGGCGGCCGACTTTGTGAACTCGGGCACGCCGGTGATGCCGGCGTACTCCTTGTTCAGCTTGGCGGCGACGACCTTCTGCTCGGCCGTGCGGACGGAGGGGAGGACGTAGGGCTTGCCCTGGTCGTCGCGGTAGGCGCCGACACCTGGTGTTGTTTTTTGTAAGTCAATGTTCAGTCGGGGGGGGGGGTTGGTTTGTCTGGTTTGTCTAGCTTGTCTAGCTGGCCGCTAGCTAGCTTGGGACAGCTGACCACAATGTGGCTTGGCGGGGGTTTATCGTACCGAGGTTGATCTTTCCGTCGAACTTGTCGGCCTTGAAGGCTTCGGTGATACCTGATTATCTCGTGTTAGTCGCGGTTGCGAGCTTGGAGGTAAAAGAGCTTAGGGTTGTGGTGGGGGGGGGGGGGGGGGGGAGCTTCGAGTGCGTCATACCGAGAATGGCCTGTTCGTCGCCGAAAAAAAAGCGGCCCAGTCAGTAAACCCAGTCTTGGGTAATTTTCTTTCCTTTCTTTTTCGTTCTTGTTGCTCGTTCTTCGGAGTCGACACTTACATCCTGTGGCATTCGTTAGCAAACGTGTGGCGCACTCAATTGGAATCCGGGAAGAGGCGTGTGCGTGAGACATACAGGAGGACCTTGGGGGACGTTGGCCCAGGTAGAGCCGGCTCGCGCGGCCGAGACGGGGAGAGCGGCCATGCGGCGCACGGCAGCCTGCCGGGTTGCGATTCTGGCGGAGGACAGCATCTTGATATCGGAGGGTTAAACCGAGAAACAGACTTGGGGGATGAGGAGGAGGAAGAGGGAAGAGGAAGAAAAACAAAGAGGTAGATGGCGGTTTGGGGATAGAAAAGAGAAGTGGGTGGTACCAAAAAAAAAAAAAAAAGGATTCCGTTCCGAGACAGCGAAGTACCGACAGGCAGAGAAAAGCTGCAGACAGACAGCAAAGCAGAGTGGTCCAACCAAGGAATATGGGCTGACTTGTGACTCTGCCGCCTTTCTGGGGGACAACAAGCACATGAGTCTTTCGCCGATTGCTTGGGTGGGGTGTGGTGAGGCTGGGGTGGGGGTGTAGACAGTAATTCTTTAGCGAGGGGAAGAAGGGTAGGGTGGGGGAAGGGGCGTGTCAGCATCGGCCCGATATGACGACTTGGAGAAAAGACCGGAACACTGTGAATGGACCGACTCAAGGTTGGGTCCACTTATCCTGATTACTCATGCGGCAAAGGAAGATCGGAATTTCAGTTTTGCCGCTCTCCGCACTTCTCGGTCTGTGAGGGTCTCACGGGGACGGACGTCAATATCGACACCCCCTCAACCCCCCCAACCCTGCGACCCAGGCTTGTTTTTACTGGAGCGCATGCTGAACACGTTACGATGTTACGATGTTACGATGGACCTTCCGGCTTCGGACGGGATGCCGGCCGTCTCTCTCTCTCTCTCTTTTTCTTTTTCTTTTCTTTTGGCCTGCTCACAGCTGCCTCGACATGTGGTTTCGTCACGGACGACCCGCATTCGTAGCTGGCCGGATGCGTCATCCATCATGCTGTTATTTGCCCGCTTCGAAACGAGTTTCACCCGCCTGAGTCGTCCTTCTTTGTCGCCCGTGTTGTGTTTCGACCTCTCTTGATCCGCTCTTTGCCAGAAAAGAAGGCAAATCCAGTCTGCAAGAGAAATAAAGAAATAAAGCTTCCGGGGGGGGGGGGGGGGCGGTGAGCCACATGCCCGCCGATCCCTGATGGTCTTCCCCGCCTGGTTGGCTAACATTTCCCCTTTCGGCCACGCGTATTCGAATTGGTTGGTAGTACTTCGTACCCTCCTCATGCATGTGTCTCTGCATCTTCAAATACACTGTCTCTTCATTAACAGTTTGTAAGGCTACCATGCTAGGAGACATTCACGAGGCATCGGCATCGGACTACGGAAAGAGCCGTACAGCCGGCTGGTCAAGCGTGGGTACGATGACTCGTTAGAAACGCTACATTTTATCAGATGGCTACGGCTACCGTAGGGCTGAACTAGGACCCCCCATATTCTCCATCTGCAGTGCCTTCCTGCTTATTTATGCCTTGGGAGGCAGCACCGTCGGCACAGGAGGACGCGTCGTCGTCCTGGGCAGCTCGGGCACGACGGGCGTGGGGATGCACGCGCACGCGCTACTGACCCTCGCGACGGGCTCCTTGTCCTTGTTCTCGACGCAGGCTTCGGCGGCGTACTCGGGCAGCAGGCTCTCATCAGTCCTCTGGCGCGCCGTGAAGTTACCGCAGAACTCCAGCGACTCCTCGAGGCGCCCGGGGATCGTGTTCGCGCGCAGCGCCCGGAGGCAGTTATCGGCGCTGCAGTCCGTGGCCGCCTTGAGGCACTCCTTGGATGTCATCTTGACCACGAAGCTGCCGCGCTCGATGGTGTGCACAAAGATGAAGCCCGACTCGAACTTGGCGTACGACGACCAGGACCCCGCAAACTGCACCACGCCGCCGCCCTCCGCCTCGTCGTCCTCGGGGTACACGTCGAAGAAGCCGACCTCGCAGATGCCCGCGCCCGTGGGGTCGCTTGTGACACTCGACACGTCGAGCACGTTGATGCCGTTGCCGTAGTTGGACTGGTACAGGTAGCCGTTGAACATGTACTGGTTGTGGTCGATGGAGCGCCTCTTGCCGGCGTAGTGTCCCGTGTACGCGGGCTTCTCCAGGTCGCGGATGTCAAAGATGTGCGTTGTCGGCAGGCCCTGCGTCATCGGGCCCACCTTGGCGTCGCGCTCGTCGAATTCGTCGTCCAGGAAGAGGTACTCCTGCCACGTCTCGTTGTTGACGACGCCCTGGTGGATGTACTCGGCCCCGGGAAAGTCGCTGATGGAGATGATATTGGTGACGTTGCCCTTCTTGTCCGTCACGTCGTAGATGGTCAGCGTGTCCTCGTTGTAACCGTAGCAGATGTCGCGCCCGTAGTACCGCGCGTCCGGCCCGCGGTAGACGAGGCACTCGGCGTCGTGGACGTAGCCGTCGCCCGCCGCGCAGCCGGGGCTGGTGACGTTGGTCGGGTCGCTGATGTCGAGGAAGATGAGCCCGCCGCGGCACGGCAGGTTGTCCCGGACGCGGATCGTCTCGTTGCCGCCGACCGAGCCGCAGGCGATGGCGTAGTTGAGCTCCTGGTTGACGACGATGTTGTGCGTCCGGCCGACGGGGAGCTCGTCCCAGTGGCCCGTGAGATCCGCCTGCGTGAAGTTCTTGGGGTTCGCCGGGTCGAGGTCGAGCACCTTCTTCATGTCGAAGAACTGCACGCCGTGCTTGATGGCCTCGGATCCGATGACGACGATGTCGCCCACGATGCGGATCTCGCGCCAGTTCGACCCAATGGCGTCGTACTGCGGCAGCCGGCCGAGGTAGACGAGCTTGCCCTCCTTGCTGATTTCAGCAAACGCCGTGCCGTCGTACTGTCCGATGGCTACGAACTCTCTGCCGTCGGCCGAGGTCCAGCCCCAAGACGAGGACCCTCGTCCTCCCCAGCTGCCTAGGGCCTCATGCGACAGGAAGTGGTAAAGGTCGATCTTTTTTTTGAAACAAAGCGTCAGTTGGAAAAAGCCGAGCAAAGCCTCTCTCTTCTAGACATGACTCACGTTTCCGCACCGGAAGGTGTTGTTGGCGTCCCCGGGAATGGCGGCCGCAAAGCCGTCGACGCACGGGGTGTAGCCGAGCTCGGGGTAGCGGGCGCTGTCCATCAGGCCGGCCTCGGCCTCGGCTTCCCATTGGGCCTTGGGCTGACTGTTAACAACATACGGTTCCCGAGTTTCCCGAGTAGACGGCATCTCGCGTGCCACACACATACCATCTTGATGCCCATGATGCGGTGGTGAACCTCGCCCGACGCGTATTCGGCCTTGGTGCCGGCGCCAGCTGCGCTGCTCAAGCCAACCATGGCAGAGCCCAGGAGGGCTGCGGAGTTGATGCGGACCATGTTGGGCGGTGTCGCTGTGTCGGAGACTCAGCAAAGAGTATCACGGCTGTTGACGGACTTTTGGTGTCACCTGAGGAGCAGAGAATGCGACTATGAGTGTGAGACGGATAGAGCCCAAGCTGCGAGAAAGAGAGGACCGCGGCGAGAACTATAAGTACTCCGCCGACACATCTAATCCTTCGTCATACACCGGCTCCCTCCCCCTCCCCAAGAACCAGTTTAACAAGACGGCTTCCATGTCCCCCCTTGCATGGCAGACATTACTGTGGAGAATGCCATGAACTGGTGCTCTTGGGGGAGGCTGGCGAAATGCAGGCGGTTTTATTTTCTTTCTTGTTTTTATTTGTTTTTGCTAACAAAACACCGTACATGGTACAGCGAGAACCCGAGTGGAGGGATGCACCAAGACGAGCGATGCAACCGTGAATGCTTGGCCACCGCGAAACAACTTTTGATAAGACGGTGCTTGGTTCCATACACCGCGGGCCAAGCTGACCTTGGCAGCCTTGGCACGAGAGGGGCACCGCTCAGCAACGCGGGAACCTCGACTGGGCTCGCCGAGAACTCTAGTTCCTCCAGGCCATCTGCATCTGGAAGGTCGACACAGGCTTGGCTATCTTGTGTGAAAACCATGTAGGCAGGTGTGCGGGATATTGGGGATTCCCATAGCAAGCCCAGAAGCCCGGAAGCCCGGGATCCTGCCGATGACGTCCGAAGGCGAGGAGGGTGAGATCAGGTTCCTAAGCTGGGCGGTCGTTCAGATGCAGTCAGCATATACGGACTTGCGGCTAAGTGGAAAAATGAGAATACGCAAGCCGCAGGTTCGTTCGGGAACCATCGGGGCTCATTTGTCAGTGATAATGCCACGGCTGTGATGTCACTGGTGTGGTTGGAGTTGAAACAAGGCACCGTTGATTCCATTCGACCTCTCATCTTCTGCCGTCCAAGTATACATTGGGATGATCCGAACGATTGTCCGCACCACGTTTTGACAACACCAGCTGTGACGAAGCCTTGCCTAGTACTGCTTCAGATTCTGTCCCTTCTGTCAGTACCAATTGAATGTGGTCGATGGTAACATGGCAAGTCTGGCTCTGAATAAAGCCAAGTGGCCCCGAATAGGGATTTACACGTCAACTCAATAAATGATTAAGAGTATGTTGTTACGGCCAAATGATCAAAAGTGATATTATAACCCAACTATCAGGACCATGATCGTACAAAAGCCACACTGGTTGGAAGACACATCATCTCCTGGAGAGGCTGTTGTGGGAGCAAATGTTAACGCGGGTTTCATTCGAGAAATAGGAAAATAAATAAATACATAAAACACCGCACGTGCTCACCAAGCGATGATCCATCGTATCTGTTCCCCGTATCTCGGCGTGCTGCTGGATCCGACGCTCGACTTTCTTACTGTTCTCGAAACATGATATGAGAAGAGAGATCATCCCCAACTGCGGCGATGTCACCGCTGCGTCTGTCTCCTGCCGATGCCCCCTCGATCCGGTAGGGCTCACCAATCATAAAACAACGGAAGTGATGTATAAACCAATAGCAGTCCGAGCAATGGGAAGTTGGGATGAAGCGCAGGGCGTTCTCCTCGCCAAACCATGGCAGAGCCTCACGGCCACACTACGTACTGATCGACAGAAGCGGACCACGGTTGCTTTTTGCCGTTTCCCCCTGCAGAACGCGGCGACAGCCCGCTTGCCCTCTACCTACATTAGTCTAGGTCTGCCCGGCTGGAAGGCTGTCCCGCTTCACGAGCAAAGCTTAAGCCTTGAGGCTTACCACGAACTCGCAGACGAGTGTATGGTCAGTTGAGTCGGAAGATTCGCAGCCGAACCAGACCCCGCCCTCGCAAATCTCGGCATCCCAACATTGGGCATGGCCTTTGGATGTGTCACGACCATTCTCCTGACGCGGATTGAACTCCGCGCTCTGATCTTGAGCTCCGAAGAGCCCGCCATGGCCTTTCCCGGAATCGAAAATCCGCTTTTAATCAGTTCCGGATATAGTATTACCTTTTTTTCTGATGTCATGTTCTCTTTTCCGAGTCCTCGTCGAAGCCGTGGCCGGGAAGCCGTAGCCGGAAACCCAAATACGGAACGTCCACAAAAGCCGCCAAAGTTTACTAGCCGGAGCTTAAATCAATACGATTCGCCGGAATCTCCTGCAGATACCTCATTAGGATATCACCAATCTCGCAAAACCCGCCTCGCCCACTTAAGCGACTCAAGGCGCGATAGTTCACGCGAGAAGGCTCTCTCATTGAGGGCACTCGGCTGCCGTTATCGGATCTCAGAGACACTGAAAGGTCATCGACGACGGGCTTGGGTAAGTGAATATGGTCCGAATGAAGTTCATACGACATAGGGTGGCAGGCTCGCAGAGCTCGAGCTCCCCAAACTGCCATCTTTTCCGCAAGCCACCTGCAGCCGTCAGAGGGACCTCCGGCCGATGTTGTCGCGACGCTTCTTTTGTGCGGGGAAAGGACAAAAAGGAACGAGATGCGATAGGTCAGAACTATCCCCGAAGCTCGCGTGTTGGTCGTCTGTTGTTTCGGCCCTTGTACTATGGGATGACCAGCTCGAGCCCCAGGGACCATCGACACTGCGCGAGGCAAGCTCAACGACTTCGCTGACCCGGTACAGTGGACGTGATGGTCAGGCACCCGCGGGCTCGGTGAGTAATGTCTCCTCCGGACGACACTCAATCGAATAATCTATGGACATGTCCACGGCTTGTTGCCAGCGATAACCTTGGCCGTAGAGCAGACGTATGTAAACAGACAAACATGCGGTTCCCTCTCGTTTGGGCCTATGCGCGGTTGAGGCTACTCCGCGCTCGAATGCAGCTCCCCCGCCTCGCCGCCCCACGCCATGGTCACGTTCAAACTGAAAGATATATCCCCCCAGGTCCTTGAACATTCCGAAACGAAACCGGCATCGTCTTATCGTCTTATCATCATAGTCCATCTAAGACCACCGCTCCAAGAAAGCAACGGACAACCCTCCAGTAAAGAATCCTATGGTCTCCTGACGTGTCTAGTTGAACATTCACATCATACCAGATGTTTGTATCCCGGCATTGGCTGAATGGACGACGAGACCCCCCTCCCCTTTCGAGGTGACGACACTAGAAGCATAATCTTCTGCGCCTGTCTGCAAGGGTGGATTGCGTAATTGGCCAAGGGAGAGAGATGGTGTCCAGCACCTCCACCGACCTCGCACCTCATGAGGCGGTCTCGGCATCTACCCATTGCGGCAAGCCCATATTGCCCCATGGGGCACGGCAGCGATATGCTTGCAAGGCAAGGTACAGGATCCATGATAGACTTCGTACCGCCGAGGCTTACCCCGCATGGTCTCACCTCCAACCTGTCGGATGCCGGGGATAGGTAGCTGGGATTCATGATGACTCTGAGAAAATGTCGAACGCCGTCAAGGAAAACAGAAAAGCCACCGAGTTTCTATGGGTAAGGGGCCTTTCGTCAGACCGGGTCAGCCTGGATGAATTAGACTATGGCTGGGCTCAACGGCCTAGAACCATAACGTCTTCAGTCAATTGCCTCGGCCTCACGGCTCGTGAAAGTCTGGTCAAGAGTATTTACATGATGGTATACCTTGAGACCCTTTGGAATATGAACAGCGAAAACCCCGACTGAGCTTTTTCCCCCTTTTCCCCTTTTCTTTTTTCCCCCTTTGGTCTGGCAGTTGGGCATTGCGATACTTCCCAAGAAAAAAGGGGAAAAAAAGAAAGAAAGCTCCCTGTTCACGTAATCCACCAACAGATACACCCAGCTCTTCAACATGAGGCTCACCATTCTAACATTGCTTCTATGCCTTACTGTGGTCTTGGCCCAGGAGGCGATGCCCCGCCTGCGCTACAGGACCGTAATTCAAGACCAAGGGAAAAAGGGCAAGAAACCATATCCCGTTAAGGGCGGCAAGGACGAGCTCGAGAAACAAATCGACGATATCCAAAAAAAGGTGGCCGCTGCCAACGAAACAGTCGTACCCTTCAAGGGCGGCACTCTCAAAGGTCTCACTGGGCTGTTGAAAGTGAACCTGGCGGTCACCAACCTCGGAAAAGCCATCGACACTACCACCGCCGTCGCAGGCGCAACCAACGTCCTATCAGCGGCGGATTCGTGAGTTTGGAGCCTCTCAGGAATGACCAAGCGGGCTTGTGCTGACACTCCCGCTCCAAAGAACGCAGGTTGGCATAAAGTTCCTCGGTCTTCAGCCCGATATCAACAACCTGCTCGCCAACCTCAAATCCAAGCGCAAGGAATTTGACAAGGCCGGGTTCAAGATCCTGGATGTTAGAAGTCTCATTCGGGACTCTGTTGCCATTCAGCAGAGCAAATCCGATGACTTGGGTCGTGCTGTAAGTCGAGGGGCCCTGGACGCAATTTCCCAGCGTCGGCTACCTTTTTTTTTCATTCTTTTTTTTTTTCACTAACACGCCACAGTTCACGAAAACTCTCGACGCCCAATTCCAGCCCATCGCACAGCTGATCAGCGGTGAGATCCAAGGCAACTTCAGCGACGCCATCGAGGAGTACAAAGGCCGCGGCGGCAAGATCAAGATCCCCACCAAGCTCGTGCCGAAGCTCTCCCAGATCCTCGCGAAGCTGGCCAGGGCCCTGGGGCTCGGCAAGATGGACAAGGGCATGATGGTGGACAAGGACATGATGCTGCTGGTCGGGCTGGTGGCCCCCGAGACCGATGCCGCCACCCCCCGAGCCCGACGCCGCCGCCGCCGCCGAGGGCCGCGAGCGCCGAAATCGCCGTCGCCGACACGGCCGAGGCGAACGCCGCCGCCCAGGAGGCCCTGCTGGCGACGCCGGACGCGGAGCTGACGAGCCTCGGCGCGGACGAGAACGACCTCCGCGGCATCTCGCCTGTTATCCTCGACGTTTTGCGCTCATTCGAAATCATCTGAGGCGCGGATGCAGGACGGACGCAAGCGATTTTCTTCTCTTCTTTTTCTTTTCCCTTTTTCTTCTATCCACGCATCCTCCTAGTTTTGTTCACGTTTGTCACAGGCTTGGCAGCGGCAGCGCTGGCGGCATGGCGCAGTAATAATCAACGCAGTAATGAAGTGATGGGGCACATGACTCTTAGTCCATCGAGACTTCCCCCCCCCCCCCCCCCTTAAAGAAGTAGCGAATCAAAATTTCAATAATCTTGACGCCCGGCTTCGGATTCCGACGAGCCGCCGTGATGTGAAAGAGATGGTCTTGGCGCCATGCCCAAAGTGCCGAAAAGTGCTCCCCCCTCCAACTAGCCGGGACGAGTGGAAAAGAAGAAGAAAAAGTTTAGATCAAGGAGCCCGGCCCCGATTTCTGGGCAAACATTCGTTATTTTAGAACGAAACATCGGCGCGCAATGTCGTCGTACACCAAGGCGGGCCGAAGCCAGGCGGCATGAGAGTTTGTCCATCCAGGAACAAACTTCTTTTCGGTATATAGGGAGTATCTCCGGCGGCCGACCAGCAATGGTAGCCGGGGGTAATGGTCTACCCCCCTTGTTTTGAGTTTTATCAACTCGATCCCAAATTTATACAATGTACATACAACCCAGCCGGAGGACGGATGCAGCTCGTGGCTGGCCCAGTTCTGGCTTCCCTGATCCCTTAGTTTGAGCCTCACTGCCTCTTCCCCACTCTCATATTCGTCCGAGGTTCGCCTCATTGGCGGTTTTGTTCGCGAGCCGAGCTAACAACTTTATCCTGCCGTTGTTGCTCCCGGGGGGGGTGCCGCGGCGGCGTCACCGGTGTGGTCATATCGCACACCTGCCATCCGCTCCGTCGGAAACAGGCATGTCAGCAGCACGTCTTTAGACCTTTTTTTTTTTTTTTTTCGAGTTGACCGTTCTTCCTCTAAATCTCTGTTGCGGGGAAGAGAGAGATCTCATTCATCCGTTCGACGTCTTGGTCTCCGTTCGCCCAATGTCCTCACTTTGCCAACGGCCGACCCACGCATTGGAAATCCTTTGGGCAGAGGAGGGGGGGGGTGTTTGTTTGCAAAGCGGAAGTTGAAGAAGCCGCGTCGATGCAAAAGGGCCAAAAAAGAGACGCCGACCTCTTCGGCTAAGCGCGCCGCCATGTAAAATAGAACACGGCAAAGTAACCTCTCCCAGAACGGTAAGAGTCTTATCGAAGCGAACAGCGGGAGGGACAGATCGAATCGGGCGTAGAAAATGGCGGGGGTGGGGCAGGACTCAGCAAGCCGTGGAACCCTACGCAAGGGAGAGCCCTCAGGCCCGGCTTCCGCGCCGGTCATGCGAGATGCCAAGGTCTTTCCAGGTACTACGCAAGGCGCGAACCAGGGCGTTTTTCGTGCCTGGCCGGGTGTTAATCGCGTCAGCAACGCCTAGCCTCAAAGAATTCTTGCCAATGTGGCGGAAATACACGTGAATTAACCCGCAAATTCACAGTTGCCCTACAGCGAATCGTCAGGGAATAGGCGGTGAAGTAGCCCCACTTTACAGATAATCTTACCAATCATATAGCCAGGATTAGCCTAGGATTTCCTAACTAAGAAATAAAGAGATTTATTTATTCCTCTAGAATTTAACTATAGTTATATATATAATAATATAATTAATTAACTATTATAATCCCTATAATTAAATAGTAGTAATATAGTTAACTATTAATATTAATAGGTAATTAATAAATAATAGGGGTAGCTAGTAGTTCTAAATTGTATATAAATAGAAAAACTATTATAGGATTACGTAGTAAATTAACTATGTAATATCCCTATAGATCTACTAGATCTATTGTAAAACGGCTGTAGTTATTCTAGCTATTTTAGCGTTAATCTATACTGCTAATATCTAGGCAATAGTTAACATTGCAACATTTTCCTTTCTCTACATATAATTCAGAACCACTAGTTACCCCTATTATTTGTTAATTGCCTATTAATACGTACGGTTAACCGTATCACCATCCTGGTGTTAAATAATAGATTCCCTCGCAAATCGGCGTGCCAGAAGCGCCCTTAGCGGCGCATTCCTTAGCGTACTCGCAGTTGTCGAGGTGGAAGACGTTACCGGCCTCGACCACGTTGCCGACGCACTTGACTATGTTGTCTTCCAACGTGGCCGTCATATTGCCGGGGCCGGGTGTGTCAGACCCCCTGTTGTCGGCTCCGTACTGGAGGCAGGCCTGCGTCTGGATATCGTCGGACGCAGGCGTTCCGTCGCTGTTGGTGCAGTAGCACTTATCATACAAGTCGCAGACGTTTGCGCCCACGGCGAGGGCGGGGAAAATGGATACGATGACGGAGGCCTTCATTGTCGTAGGAGTTTGTGTGGTTTGATATGTCAAAACTGAAGATGTGTTGTAAAGAATGTAGTCTCAACGAGTATGGTTATAACGAGCGGCGGTGCTGGTGGACAAATCATGATTCAACTTTAGGATGCTGATGGGAAAGGCAGAACAATGCGGTGCCAAACATCAGGTTTTATACACATCATCCATGAATGTTTGTAAGTTGTACGGCTTTTCAAGTTATAATTCCTCTATAGTACAGTTGGGTAGGGAAGCCTCATCCTCGGCCTCCACCGTCCATTTCTCTTTGCTTAAAACTCTATTTCTGTTCATTCAAGCATACCTTTCTGCTGGTATAACAGGGCTACTGACCTAGTTAAAAGGGTGATGCGTGGTTAGAGTATAGTGGTTAATATTGTCATTCATGCATAATACAGGAGAGCAACCATTACGAGTTGCCTTGTTAAAAGGCTACACATCCACTATTAAAGTAGATAAGGTAGGTAACAGTCAGGGTTAGGAATAAGTAACTTTAAGTAATTATTTCTAGACAAATACTTACTTAAGTATACTTAGGCCTATAAGATACTTACTTAAGTATACTTAAATACTTATTACATAATATTTTAGAAGAATTTCTTAGTAAAGTAAAAGAGATAAAGATAATACTCTAGGTCTCACTTAAGTACATCGTATTTTTTCCTCACCCTGGCGACAGTAGACTATATTAGAGACCAGATTACTATCGACGACACCAGGCAATGCTTGGCACTGTAACACTTCCCTTGCTATCGTCTTTCATTTCTACAGTGTGCACTACACCCTACTAGTATTATAAAGTAAAAGCTAGACACGTTTATTATGTATAGGCACACTCTGTTTCTACTAAACATATAGTAAGAGTAAGTACTTGGGATCCGATAATGTAGATCTTGGGATATACCTGATAGGTTAAATCAATTCACCACGCTAACATATAGAATCTGGTAGAGTGTTCTTCGTCTCATCTTTCGGCCGGGAACGCCGACTCCACTGCAACACCGTCCCCACTGGGATCGCCGTCTCCGCTCGGCGAACCCCGGACCCCACTGCTGCTCGATCTCGTGGCGTAGCAATGCTAGCTAGGATGATGGGTAGCACTGGAATTTTTGGCGAGTGTTTCAGCACCTGTTCGTACAGCCATCAGGGTCAGATACGGGGTAGATTGTGATAGTCGGACTGCGCCACCCACCAACTCCTCGATACACGTAACGAGAACCCTGTTTTGCATTATGCAGTCATGCCAGCCAGCACTCTACTGGCTTAGTCCATCGCATCTGATCCGTCGCCTCGGTCGGTCAGTGCTGGAAACCCCGAACCGATGCTCTAGGGAAGCCAAAGGTACAGACAGAGCCAAGAAGGCCATATAGAACTTCATGATGGACTAAGTCAGGAAGCATGGCATCAAGCATAGTGACTATCTCCGGGGCTGGCGTTGCTGATGGTAGGGCCCCATCGACCGGCTGGGCCAGGGGAGCCACTTCCGTGTACTTGCCAACGACATTGGACAATAGCCCGATGAAAAAAGATCGGTACCTTGAAGCTGCTTATGTGACATCGGCCTTATCGTGTATTTTCGGCATCGTCCTGATCTCTATAGATTGGACACTGTCTTTGATCGTAGCCTCATTAACCCGGCGTCGTTGGCAGAGTGTTTGGTAGAGTCTAGGGATTCCCGGGTAATTGGATCGATCCGAGCTCCTGTTCGCTGCTGAAATGACTGTCATTCAGACATTCTGAATTCTTCATGTTACCGTATTCATTATACCAAGGTTATCTAGAAGAGTCTATATTTACCAGTAGAAGCTTCCTTTACTCTTAGTTTCGTGACCGTTTAGCCTGGGGGGCCGCCTTGGGGAGCGGTGCTATGTTGGACAGCCCAACCCAACACTCGACACGGGCTCGAGAACTCTCGGGACTGGGCCGGCAGTCCAAAGGGCACAAATGAACCCGGGGGCCTCAGCCCCGCTGCTGGTTTGTAAGGCTGGACTATTAGCCCCAGATTGACCTGGCACATTCCATCCAGTGACAACTATGTCGTTCTTGGCAAAGGCTGGTGGGTCAAGGCTATCCCTTGAGTTGCGAGCGGACCTCACTAACCTCTTGTGCGGGGTAAAGCAAATCAGATCACGGCATTTAAGTCCAAAAGCCAATCAATATAGAGTACTTCTAGTTATATAGCGTTTTGCCTACGCCAAAGGTAACAACAATCTCCAAATCTACATAGAGGTACATTATAGTGTAAACAGCCTTATGGGCCCTCTATTGCTTTGTCTGCCTGACTTACCTTACCTAGAGCCTGCCCTACTTTGTATCTGTTATGTATCTCCGAAAATGAGGAGTAAAAGTGGAGGGGGATCCACCCAGAGGTTAATGAGGTCCGCTCGCAACTACATAGTAAAGGGATACTGGAGATGCCATTTGTGGGGTAAGAGTAGTGTATCCGTACATCAGTTTGCGAATATGGAGTTGGAACTCTATGTGATGTTATTGGAAGCAGAGCTAACCCCACACTTCCCCGGAAGAATTTCAGCAACGATACAAATCCGTACCGAGGCGTCGGAAGCCACGAAGGCATCAGAGTCATCATGATCGCTACTGAAAGGTATTGCAACATTGGTTGGAATGGCTATGTATGTCTGCTCAACTCTCGTCACCCTTCTAATTAGGTACGTCTTGCTAAAGTCTTGATAGTTGGCTCCGTCGGCAGTTTCGATACAATCGTGCTGAGGGTGTTTGCGGGAATTAAAGATGTGAAGTGTACAATACTTAGTGTAATGCTGCACTCATACCATTCTAGGACAAAGCGGGCAAGCTAGGGCTCAGAGTTGTCACAAAAACAATGCTGTTAGTTGCAGGCAGCAATTAGAGCCACACATCACATTGTGGCATTACAACAATATGGTTGACTCAACATGTCTCAACCCCAACGAAGTCAGCTATGTCAGGCAGGTCTACTATACTGGGCGGGCTGAGTGTACTAGTCAGGCAAACCCAGCTGCTTGAGAAGGGTCAACGCGTTCTACTCTATGCATCCCTGAGGGGATGCTGCTAAGACACGACTCATGCATGTTGGGTTCGTCTCATAGGTAACATCCTCGGAACCGTAGTAAATTACACCCATGGTCTGCTCGGTGTTGCCGGCATTTCGAAGCGCGTATCGACAGATCCCTCCTTGATGTGGCTGTTGATCATGTTACTATTTCCTTGAGACAGCTGAGTTAAAATCGCGCATAGAATACATACAAAGTCCAATGATAGAAAAGCAACTAAACATTCTCCCTTAGTAGTATATCATGGCTGTATTCCCACTCGGTGGTACAACCCAGTCTTATCCACCAGACAACACTCACTCAAGTCTATCTCTAATATCTCACACGCTTTGACCCTCGCGCCAAATCACACTCGCTTTTCAAACCCTCAAATCATAGTACAATAATCTCCAAAATGAAGACCTCCATCATCAAAGCCCTGATCGTCGCCCTTGTTGCTGGCGTCGAGGTTGCCGAGGCGTGCGCGCTGTACCACACTTGCCGCTGCACTATGGCCGACGGCTCCATCAACAACACCATCACAGAGCAAGCGTGCGCCAGAGAACTTGCGAACACCCGCGGCGCCTCGGGTGACAACACCCAGGCCTACCAAATTACCAAGGACACCAACAGTACAGAGTGGTGCAACTGGGGGTTCAACGGCAAGACTGCATTCTACGTCGACAACTGCAGCTTTCGCGAGTCCTGCACCGCATGGGGTGCAACCGGCTCAGATTCTTGGTGCGAGGACAAGCAGGACTAAGGTGGTGCTGATGGTTGTCGGAGCAGATTCTGCGATACTGGGGGCTTGATCGGCTCCGCCGATATCATTTGACACTTCGAATAAGGACCAATGTCACGGACCAAGCACCAGCCACAAGTACCAAAAAACTCAAATTGTGCCGCACTAGGCTAAAAACAGGAGGGTACATCATGGTTTCAGTTCTACATTACAGAACTCTAAAGATATCGGCCTAGGCCACGTACCGCCAGGAAATACGACTTTCTTATTAGCAGATGTGCTAAAAACCCAAGTTTCCCCATACAAATTGTTACCGGCCTCCAGACTTCGGTTGAACTTTAGAAAAGGACCAATATAGCAGGTTGCCTACTATTGCCCACTATTGCTAGCGCCTGGCTGCTAGCGCCCACCTAGGTAATAGTAGGCAGGTGCTGGCAATAGTGGGTGGGCGCTGCCAGTCGTGGTGCCAGTAGGCTGCAGCTGGCCGCAGCTGTCGCAGGGGTCCTGGCAGTACATTCATTAAATTAACCTTTGGCCTTGCATCAAACTCTCCTTAACCCCAACCCTATGTTTTTTCTTTTGGGGTACAGGCGTTACCGGCCTGATATCGGTTTTGCCGATCAGGCCCTGGATTAGGTCATGGGGTTGGCGTTTGCATTGGTACTTCAAATACCCAAAAGCCAATCAATATAAACAAGATCGTTGTTAGTATTACAGGGGATCGCGATCGTGAAGCAGCAATAGTGTCAATTTGACTATTGGGTGCTTGGTGAAGATGTTGATAGAAGGGAGAGGAAGAGGTTGCTGCCGTGGATATTCGTGATGGTGTAAGTGAGCCGACGAGGTGGATCACGTGAGATTGATCACGTGACTCCGGATCGGCTCCACCATCGACCGGTTGAATATCCCGACAATCATTGTTCTTTCCAAACATATCATACTGTGCAGTCGTCTATAGACACGTATCCATGAGTAACATTCCAAAGCTTTGCTAGAAACAAGCACGGAGATCAGTGCGTGTAGTCACGAAGGAAAATCTCACCAAGGGTTTAGTAAGGGCTCCATTACCTAACGTCTAGAACAAGGACCCGAAAATAGGGTTTGCAGCAGGTGATTGAAGCTTTTAGCATATGGGTGATACGGTCTGGGGAGGTGAGTCACATGTGTCCACCGGGTATATAGACCGCTGCACTAGACCATCATCACTACCACCACGGCTGTCACCACCTAATGTATCCCTAGGTTTCCCACCCACGTAGATGCAACTTTCAGCTGAACTGGAAGAATCAGATGTGCTAGATTAATTTGGACTATCTGTTTTGTCGGCAGCCGGACTTTTTGCTCTATGGATATTCCATATATTAGTAAAAGTGCAGTTGGGTGACATAGGGGCCGTATTCCTCTTGCGTTGATAATGCCCAGCAGTTTATTCCTGTTCTCAATATGATGTCCGCCTGCTACTGTCGCTATTGAAACATGTTGCGACATCATGGTCAGTTGACTAAGCATCTCGGCCCTTATACAGTTGTTCGAGGTCTAGACAATCGTCGACCATGTTCGTCTCAGCAACTTGAAAGCCGCCCATCCCTTTCCAAAACCGATTCATTCACCCTTTGGCGATCTTGTGTGCCCTTTCGTTTCTGGCAGCATCTGGGAACGGCCAATACTCTCTTCCCAGTATATTCCGATGCATTAACCGAGAATGACATGTATTTATTCGCATACTCGCCATCATCATCATCCATCTCAATGATATTGATCTGTAACACTTCCGGATCGACATCATCAAGGGGAACTAGATGATCAAACGTCACACCGTAGTAATCAATTTCCCTATTCATAGACACGTTTTTTTAGTTTTAATCAACCTAGTCAGGAAGAGATCAGGTCTTACTCTAATGTCATGTTTTCCTTTCTAACCCATCCCATGTACTCGTCCCGTACAACCATGTCACCGCGGACATCAGGACGGACGTCCACCCCATAAATTTGCCAAAACGCCAGTTCTGCAAGCGCTAGACCAGCCGCCTGAGGAAACTTCGGTGCTTGGTAACTGGTTTCCCAAACCATAGATGGTAAAAGCTTTTGAATCGATTTTAGCGGACCTTCGATCTGGATTCTGAGGGGCTGCTCAATACGCGGTGGATGCAGATGGCCAGCAGGAGATTTTGATGCAGGGCGGGATGTGGAGTTCAAGAGCCATGACAGCACGTTGTGATTGATTGACCGTCTGAAATCGAGTAATATGGTAGACTGAGGAATTGCTCTGTTTTGAGGGCTAGGTAGGTGGACTTAATATACTCGAGAGCTTGGGCATGTGGCTATTTTCATTCGGGCTACCGCAGCGCGACCAACACACCAAGAGATTTGCCTTGCCTAGATGTATTCTTGATTTATAAAATGTGTGACTAGCCGCCAATCTTATGCATGCATGCCAACAAGCAGTTATTAATCATCATTAGGTAGCGCCTTCTTGTGCGCGCTTATGCACGCGGTGTTTGCTTTGGCTGGTAAGGCTGCTGGCATACCTCAGGATAATGCCATGTCCATGTGCTGAGTGCCATTGGTTGGCGTGGACTATAAATGCACTCGGCTCCGCTAGCCCGACAAACGCAGTTGTCGGTGTCACTCCTAAGCAACAGTAGTGTTCAAGGCGGGGCTAGATCAACAGATGTGATTAAGGATGTGAATCTCGGGTTGTTAAATCTTTACTTCATGTCGTCCAGTTTCCCGACCTCTCAGTGCAGTCCAGTAACCTTGGCCTGGCACTCCAGAAATTTTCGTAATAGGTTGACTCCTATACTACTAGTCGATATATGTTGTTGAAGATATCATAGTTCCCGGCTTCGGTTGTAATTCTGAAACTCGATGACAATGTAAAAAGGTATACCCACCCAGTTAGCAAGCTTTGCCGTAAGTTCTCTGAAGAAGAAATAAAGAGGGGGAAGAGAAGCGTAAGAACTTGATACAAGTATATTTGGACGACAAGAAAAGACAAAAGTATCTTGGAAAACTAACAAGACCCTTTGGTGACGAAGTGAAAGTACACCCAAGTCAGTACATGTAGCTGGAGGCTAGTGGCGAAAGGCTCTTCGATGTTGTAGTACAACTCCGAGTAGCAGCGGAGTGTACCAGCTCGAAACAAAGTAAGCAAACAAGATCGACAACGCATGACAACGCTGGATCAGCTTGGCACCATTCTGGCTTTTGTGGCGAAAACTGACAAAGCCACCACAATGACCATTGGCACAAACGCATATAACAATGTTCTGACACGGGACAGATGAATAAATGGACATTTACGTCTCGACAACTCAGTCTTCTCTGAGCCTCAAGCATGAGGAGACTGGTAAAGGATTCGAAAAGGCCGAACTTCAGCGGATCTCTCGGGCCAGAACACCATTTGCGGTTAGCTTCATGCATGCCCCTCAGTAAGTGACACTATCTTACATACGAGATAGGCAGGACTGAATGGTTGAGGATAAGTAGGGAGTAAGGCTTATGCCACAAAAATCGAAATAAAGTCACGGCAGCCCTCTGCGAACCGGGTTTGAATAACCCAACACAGCAATTTATCGATTGCCCTACTGTCAAACCACATAGAGCACGATGACTTCCGCGCAAGAACCCGACGAAATGTCTTTTGATTAAATCATTGTGGGCGGTGGCACCGCTGGCCTGGTCTTGGCTTCTCGGCTTAGTGAGGATGACGACGTAGTTGTACTGGTTGTGGAAGCTGGCGCGGACAAGAGCGCCGATCCCCTCGTCCTTACCTCCGGTCTCGTGGCCGGTCTGTACGGTAAGGAAGAGTATGACTGGAACTTCACTTCAGTCCCACAGGTGAGCACGATAATCACTGCGAGTCGTCCGACAGGAGTGACTGACAGGCCACAAGTCTGGCTTGAACAACAGAAGAATAAACCAAGCCAGGGTTAAGATGCTCGGCGGCAGCTCTGCTTTGAATTTCATGATGGTGGTCTACCCCTCAAAGGCCATCTTGGACACTTGGCCGCTCTCGGCAACGATGGCTGGAACTTTGATACCATCGCGCCGTACTTCCGCAAGTTTGGCACCGACCACCCGCCTCCCCAGTCTGCGAGGGACGCCGTCGGGCTGGCCTACCATGACGAGAAATTGAACGGAAAGGGACCGGTACATGTGTCTTACGGAGAGGGTTACAATACCACGAATGCGGCTTGGATGCGCACCTTTGATGAGCTCGGCCTCGGTATGACTGGCGATCCACGAAGCGGCAAGGCTTTCGGTGCTTTTCAAAACCCCTGCAGCATCGATCCGGAAACCAAGGGCCTGATCGGCACCGCCGATATTATTTGACACTTCAAATAAGGACCGATATCACGGACCAAGCACCAGCCACAAGTACTAAAAAACTTAAATTGTGCCGCACTAGACCAAAAACAGGAGGGTACATCATAATTTTAGTTCTGTTAAATGTAGCGAAGGTACACGTGAATTAACTAGCAAATATGCAGTTAACCTATAGCAAACAGTTAGAGAATAAGTAGTAAAATAGCCTTACTTTAATAGTAATTTTACTAATAATATAGCTAGAATTAGTGTTACACTTTAGGTGCTAGAAAATAAGATATAAAATTTAATAACCTCCTCTATCTAAAGTAGAGGACTATTTTCCTTAAAATACATAGGGAATTTCCTTAGCTAATACTCTACTAATTAGCGTAATAATTCTCTAATAATAGTAGGGTAATTATCTAGTAATTCCTAGATAATTATTAGCCCTTTAGTAGGGAATTATTAGCTAATTGTCTACCCTTTAGTTAGTAAATAGCTAGTATAATCTGCAGCTATTAGCCTAACTTAGGTAATATGACACAGCCTTCCTGGCAGCCGTTGCGGTTCTGACAGGATGAAGCTAGGCTGCGGTAGTGTCGTGAAGTGACGCAGTGTGAAGGCGAAGCGTAACAGCAGAGCAGTGAAGCAAGACGAACAATAACAAGGAGCTGAACAAATGACACAGGACAAGATAGGTAACAGATAGTAGGTGTATTCATGGTTGACCCTCCTTCTGTGAAGGGTCACCTACTGAAGGGATATATACCTGGGGCACACGTGACGTATCACGTGTGTGTCAGGTATCTAGTCCCTGCTATCTATCTGTCTCCTAACTACAGGCACTTGCCACCTTGTCCTGTGACATAATAGCAAATTAGCTAAGGAATAGACATTCTATTATATAATAATTAGCTTAGGATTTCCTAACTAAGAAATAAGGGGATTTCTCTATTTCTATAGAATTTTACTATAGTTAACGTACCTATATAGCAAGCAGATAATTATAGTAAGCAGACTACTACCTTATTACACCTTAAAGGCTACTTTTTACCTATTTTTTAAAAATTAAAATTAAGCCTAAAAAAGGTCTAGTTTTTTATAATATAATTTAATAAGAGTTATATTATAATAAATAATACTCTAGAAAATATTCTCTTACCCTAACCCTACTACTAACCCTAACTCCTTATTAAGAGCTTTAGATAAAAGCTTAAGTTTATACCTTTATAACTAGGTAGAGAGGAATTTCTAAAATATTATTTATCATAATATAACTCTTATTAAATTGTATTATAAAAAACTAGACCTTTTTTAGGCTTAATTTTAATTTTTAAAAAATAGGTAAAAAGTAGCCTTTAAGGTGTAATAAGGCAGTAGTCTGCTTACTATAATTATCTACTTACTATATAAGTAAGTTAGTTATATATATAATAATTAATTAATTATTATAATCTTTACTATTTAATAAGTTTTATATTATAGAACTCTAAAGATATTAAAATAGGCTATAGACTATAATCTTTTTATATTAATTCTACTAAATCTCTTAATTTCTTTATATAAATTAGTATTAGGCTCTAGATTTAGGTTAAGTGTTAGAAATAGACTAATAAGGCAGGTACTACTATTACCTACTAATACTAGTGCGCCTGCCTACTGTTACTAGCGCCTAGCTGCTAGCGCCTGCCTACTATTCCTAGCGTGCACCACTATTACTAGCGTGCACCACTATTACTAGCACCTGCCTACTGTTAAGTAGCAGGCGCTGGCAGCAGTAGTCAACAGTGGGCGGGTGCACTAGCAGCTAGGCGCTAGCAATAGTAGGTAAGCGCTGGGAGCCGGGCGCTAGCAACAGTGGGCAGGCGCTGGCAATAGTGGTGCACGCTAGCAATAGTGGTGCACGCTGGGAATAGTGGGCAGGCGCTGGCAGTAGTAGTGTTAGTGAGACACAGCTGGCCACAGCTGTCGCAGGGGTCCTGACGGTACATCCGTTAAATTAATCTTTGACCTTGCATTGAAATCTCGTTAACCCTAACCCTATATACTTTTATATCGGAGTACGGGCGATATCGCCCTGATATCGGTTTTGCCGATCAGGCCCCAAGACTCGGAGTTTCTCCGCAACCGCATACTACACCCCGGAGGTCGCCGACAGACCCAATCTCGTGGTCCTGACTGAAACGCTGGTAAAGAAGGTCAATTTTAGCAACAGGGACGGCGACGTCTCGGTGACGGGAGTGCAGATTGTCACTGGAGACGGACAGGAGAAGACGGTGTCAGCTAGAGTCGAAGTCGTACTTTCGGCCGGGACTTTCCACACAGCACAACTACTGGAGCTGTCTGGTATGGGGGGCAGGGAGCTGCTCGAGAGCCACGGCATCCCCGTCGTGATCGACAACCCCAACGTGGGGGAGAATGTTCAAGACCACCCGATTGTCTGCCAGAGCTTCGAGGTCAACGACGGAGTGCCATCTGGCGACGTCCTACGAGACGGCAACGTACTAAACACTATTGTCGGTCAGTATCAGGCCACGCGCGAGGGACCTATGGGTCAGAGCACGCTCAGCAGTGCCTACCTGCCAGTTGCCGGCCGCAACGGTCTCTTGTCAAAAGAGGAGAAGATATCCATTTTTGATGCCCACGAGGAACATTCAAGCAGCACGTCTGGAAAGCTCATCCGGTCTCTCATCGAATCGCCTGACGAACCGAGCAGCCAGTATCTCCTCTTCCCGTCGCAGATCACCATCAATGACCATCCAGCCAACATGGCCGAGTACATCATCCCCTCTAGGCCAGAGAACTATATCACCATCATGACGATACTCAACTATCCATTCTCCCGCGGCACAGTCCATATCACCAGCGCCGATGTTGCGGTATTGCCAGCGTGGGATCGAAAATACAACTCCAACCCCCTCGACCTGGAGCTTCTGGCTCGCAACGTGCAGTTCGTCGAGAAAATCGTCGGCACCGAGCCCTTCAGCTCGCTGTTGAGACCCGGCGGCAGACGCCTGCCAGACTTGAAAGGGGACGACTTGAAGGACGCCAAGGAGATTGTACGGCAGAGACAAATCTCCGTGTTCCACGTCTCAGGCAGCTGTGCGATGCTGCCGCGCGGGAAGGGCGGTGTCGTCGACGAGCGGCTTCGCGTGCACGGCGTCAAGAATCTTCGCGTCGTCGATGCGAGTATTTTCCCGGTCGAGCCCCTTGGAAACATCCAGAGCACTGTATATGCGGTCGCGGAGAGGGCGGCGGATATGATCAAGGATGATCGGAGGGCAGGGGGGAAGAGCCGAGCTGGACCCCATAAAGTGACTGGAGACGATGCATTGAACTCCTGAACGGGTCCATATTGAGGATGACTGTGACTACGTCATATTGTGCTATAATTAGATGATGAAGAAAAAATCTCGAGAAAAGAAGAAATGCCGAAAAGACTCGCAAGCCTTGTCCTTGTTCGTGATTCGATCTTCGGGAGTTCCCAAGCAGCGGCGTCGTTCAACCCAAGTCAACCAATGGCAAAGATGTTGGAGGGGATATAGCTAGACACATGGATATGAAGCTCGCCGGCCCGCTTGGATCTGGATGTGGCTGAAAAGAGGGTTGCCGTTGTCTTACACTAGTGTCCGATGTCTCAGGCCGCATCGGCGCTTCGATGGCGCGCGCCCGATCTGTTGAACACACGTAGAAATCAAGAGAACCACGAACGTCGCGTTGAACACACATCCCAACGCCGATGCTACCCCAACGACTGGGGTCGTGCCAAGGTTCGTCTGAAAAGCTTAACGCATTGCGGGTAGCGCGTGCGTACGTGGTCTGAAGAAGTTGACAGCTGACTCGGCATAAACAAAAATCATGTTTGTCATGTTTCACCAACAGCGAATGAATGGGGCATGTATGCAGCTCTTCGACTCAGGCTACCTACCTGTACGGCATCTTCACCTCGCAACGCTCGCTCGCTTCCTTTGTCGATCGACAAGATGGTCGGAATAAAGAGCATTGATGCACGGACGGGCACAGCCTCTGGCAACTTGGCAGAGGCCATGCGGCTGTTTATTGCAGCCCCGACATAGTGGAAACCTTGAATATCCGTACAATGATATCTTTAGATTCCGTCAGTTGCGCACGCAATATATCCGCACGGAGTGGTCTCCGGCAGAGCCAAAGGAAAAGACGCTTTGGCCTTCCCGACGAACAGCTGATTGGTACCGAGTCCGCACATGGAACACGGAGCAGAGGTCGATCAGCAACCAGGATGCAGCCGACCTGACCTAC